>NC_133408.1:172931515-173234545 GCF_049350105.2 Macaca mulatta | reverse complement strand
AATATGGTTGTTCCATGTGCTCACGCAGAGATATTGTGAGCACAATATGAGGGCCCATCTTGTCTCCAAGTAATGACTCTCATGACCTTTTAAGTATTCTGCCTCATAGGCACAAAACTTCAAATCTGTTGACACATCTATACAAGTACCACTGAGAAGTAAGCAACAGATACCACATGGGATAATAACAGCTCCAAACATAAAATTCACCCCATTTACCCCATACTTTTTCAGTCCATGTCACCAAAGACAGTATATTATTAATCAAGCAGTTCTTCAGCTGGATATGAGGAAATCAATGAGACCAAAGGAAAATGTGCTGTTTAAGTTTGCTGACTAAAATCACAAGAAAAGTCATCTTCAAAATCTATTTCCTTCTTTTGTCTGATTTGGCCTGATTGACTTTGAACACTGATGTAACACTACTGTGTATGTGTATGCAAGTGTATATACATGTTAATGTAATTCAATACTGCCAGGTTAAACTGCAGAGAAAATATTTCCTAGCCCTTGATTACGGCCTGCATTAAACCATCAGGCCCCATCACAAGCTTTGCTGATGAGTAGCTATTTGGACACACACAGAGCTGTGATTTCCATCTACTTTACTAATCAGCAAGTTCAGATTTGCTGCTAATGTGACAGTGATGAACAGGAACGATGTTGATGTGACAGTGATGAACAAGAATGACAGCTCAGGGCTGACTGAAATTAGCTAAGGATCTTCAACCTATGACAAAATGGAAACAACTACAACCAAACATGCATCTCGGAAACAGAAAGAACAAAAACATCTGTTTACTGATTATACATAAATCTGAGCAAATGTACATTTCAATGTGACATCGTTTAAAATGTATGCAGTCATTAATCAAATCCTACACTAAATCAAAAATGGCAACAAAAACGTGAATACACAGAACCAAAGTGCTGAGCAAAACAAAACGTCAAAAGGCAGAGGCTACGGTTTGATTATGAAAACACAGGGAACACTAGAAACAAATCAAGTTCTTATGTGAGCTGAAACAAAATTCTCTGACCTAAACTGAGTAATTTAGAAGAGGTATTCTCAAATGCCATGTGAACTTCCCCCATTTTATCATTTGCAAAGACTTGAAGATCATTTGCAAAGATCTTTTATCCCAGGACAATTCAGGACAATTACCTCATCTTCCTTCCCTTCCTTTTTCTCACCAGCTACTCCCATACCATCAAGGCCAAATCATTAGATTAGCACATCAGGGAAACAGAAGAGTCAAACTGTACTCCCGTCAAGCAGGTAACACATTTCTCTTTTCCAACATACTGTACTTAATCCACCCAGTTTCTGACATCATACTATAGTTTCTATAAAACAAAATTATAAAACAAATAAACAGAAAATCCATACAGAGATGGCACAGTCAGCCATGGCACTACCATAGCTTTTTTAAAGAAGACCTGTGGCCAGGAGCGGACCATAAATAATCCACACTGTACACGCTATCCCTAGAGCTAGGTATAGAATAGCGTATGATATCAATGTCCCTTTTTTAAAAAAACTGAAGTCCACTAATACATTCTGCCTCTGTTAAGCTCTACATAAACTGGCCAGATTCTCATTGTTGACAGTACTGAATTTAATTCCTAAAGATTTACTCAAAATATTAACCTGCACCACCGAGTCATCTGAAAAGAGTAGGCATCCACAAGCTACGATGTCCTGGCATAGGCCGTCATTCCATCACTTAAGACCAAAAAGCATTTCAACACAAACATTTATAGAGATGAGGTTCTACAAAGAATAAATTAGAAAAGTTTATTATATACCAGAAATAACAATCTCAGAATCCTAGTACACTTTAATTCAGGTTTTCTTCATTACTATTCAAATTGATTGAACTGGTAAATACTAACAGAAATGGTTAAGTGGCCTTCTAAGAATCCAAAAATCTATAGATAAACCAGACACATTTTACAAACATTTCTGAAAGGAGACAACAAAGGAGATAAAAGAACAAGATACATTGCTCAGAGCTTCTGTAATCAGATACTGAAAGTCAATCAACACAGGCAAATCTTCAATTACTGTATTCCCAGTGGCAATCAATGACAGCGCTGTTTCTGGGTCATGCTCTAGTCATGCAATTTTCACCCTGAAATCTCAAAGAAAACACTACATTCAAAGCAAATCTCTAGTTTTAAACTCTAACCATCTACAGTAACCCTATTTCCTGTTTAGTAAATCGTTATTTCTCATGCATAATTGTTTAAATTATCCTTCATTAGAACTCTTCCTCAAAAACAAATTTTCTAAAATTATCTGAATTGCTTTATTGCTGCTAAATAAGTCAACTACTGACACCTCCAAACAAATTTATACTGGAGAAAATAATTCATTTATTTTTCTTGGGCTAAGATTCAAAATTAAACACAGATTCCAAGCTTAAAACCTGATGTGGCCAACTTTTAAACTGTCCACACCAAAGTCCTATTCACTTCTAGAAGAAACAGGTATTAAAAGCGGGCTTTCTCCTAGAACTATGTTTTCTTTTAGCATTATGCTTCATTTCTTGGTCATTAAGTTAAATAGCACTGTATATAAAAAGCACTTGGCACCCAGGAAAACAAATTACCTATAAAATGAAGCACCAACTCTTGACCGGTGTGGTTACTCTGCTCCTGTTTACAGTGGAAGAGTGCAATTAATACTCATTTCCTAAGAGGAGTTTCACTGAAGAAATTTATTATAATTCTTGTCTTTTTGAGCCCATCCCTCCTTTTATGTTTCTAAAATATTACTAAATGATGGGTCATATATTGATGAATGACAATAAAAGAGTTAAGTTCAAGCTAATGAAGAAAGAAGAGGTTTAGAATATTTTTGGAATTACTGGCTTTGCCAACATTAGAAATAGTAAGTATTGGGTACAGGTTGAACATTCCTTATCAAAAAATTCAAAATCTAAAGTGCTCCAAAATCCAAAACTTTTTGAGCATCATTACGACACCACAAGTAGAAAATTCTACACAAGTATTTAACATAAACCTCATTTCATGTATAAAATTACTTAAAATATTGTATAAAACTTTCTTCAGTCTACATATATAAAAACAAATGAATTTCATGTTTACACTTGGGTTACACTCCCAAGGTATCTCATTATGTATACGCAAATATTCCAGAATCTGAAAAAGTCCAAATCCCAAACGCTTCTGGTCCAAAGCATTTTGGATATGGGATATTCAATCTGTGCTTGTAGGTCTACCAGGCCTCTAGTCCCCAAAACTAATTTCTAAAAACAATTCTAAAGGAAGATTTTTTGAAAATAAAAAAGCTATCACATTATTAAAAGTAAGGTTCACTGCAAAGAAGCAGTACAACTGAATTCTCAATCACAAATCCAAGGAGGATTTATGTACCTAAGGACTACTATACTTTTCACATATGAAGAACTTTTCTCATGTCTTTTTTCTTCCTAACTTTGAACCCTGACTTGGGTAAATCTGCTCGCAAGTCTTGCCTGGGTCTCAAATAAGTGGTAGTGCCACAGTCCCTGACTAAAGACAAGTCTTTCTTGGTTTCACTAAAATGTTCCTTTGTCGCTCCTCCAGTTTTCACCTACTTGTCAAAATTTTTAAATTGGATATAAATTCAGTCAATGATCTGTAGTTAGAAGCCAACTAGACCATATTATACATCTAAAATGCTAAACATGAAATGGTTTATTATATCAGAACTAATTAAAGCAGCACAGACACTCTTCAACTTGGATGGTTGGGTTCTGTGCAATAGCAGTGTTAGAATCTGTGTTTCAAGAGTTAACTTAGGAAAGATTTCACAAGTACATTTATAGTCAATAAAATAAAGACACCATCTCTTATAAAGATAATATCATCTATATTTTAAAGGAAATGAATAATAATGGGTACTATAATATTATTTCCATTAAAATATATTCCTTACTAAAAACTTCATTTTATCCTTTTCCTACAGTCTGGATTCCTTACAGAAAATACGTATCTTAAGAAGTATTTGTATGTATGTGTATACTAATGATTTTAGCTTCCATTAAGTCCTGCCTCTATGAGTCTGGCCATGATGTCAGAAAGGCCAACCTTAGAGACACTTTAACTAGAAAAAAAGAGTAGGATAAGCCCCTTGACTACATTCAAGGTTATGCAGTTAATTTGCCAAAGCATGTGACATCACTCTCTCCATCATCACAGATGCCTTGGCATGTAAAGTGAGCTAGAATCCTTCATATTCCCTTTGACAAAGTTGAATATGTGCCAAACCCATCTAGCCTTTCTCTGCCACTGCTTTAACTTTCCTTTTTTACTCTCAAAACCCCTAGATTCCACTTGTACCCAACAAGAGTGATTTAGAAATCACATAACTAACTTTCTTGGATTAATAGAAAGTTGCCAAGTAACTCTACATGTGCTTTCATTTCTCTTTAGGAGATTAGCATTTGAGGATGGATAAATGTATAGTTGCATGCCGCATAACAACATTTCCATCAACATCACACTGTATATACAATGATGGTTCCATGGGATTATGGTATTTTTACTGTACCTTTTCTATGTTTATATACACCAATACCACTATGTTGCAAAGACCCTATTCAGTACAGTAACATGCTGTACAGGTGTGTAGTCTAGGAGCAACAGGCCAAACCATGTAGCCTATGTGTGTAGTAGGCTATGCCATCTGGGTTTGTGTAAGTGCACTCTATGATGTTTGCACAACTATGAAAATGACTAGTAACACACTTCTGGGAGTATGTCTCCATCATTAAGTGATACACGACTGTATATCCATTTTCTCAATATTTCTTCCTGTTTGATGGAAAAAGAAAATGTCCAGGTGTTCAAATAACTTACCTTTCTTTTTCTAGGTTACTATGTCACACCACTTCCACCTCTGAAACTGCCATTCCTTGGCAGTGTAGTGTAGTGATTGAGAGCTCGAGCTCTGGAATCAGATGGCAGCGCTAGCCCCAGCTGTACGCTTGCAGGCTATGTGACCTTGGGCATATTATTTAAATGCTTTGGACCTCATTTTCTACATCTACTCTTACACCTCCTAGAGGATTAAATAAAATAACGCATGTATGTGCCTGGCACATAGTAAACTCCCGATACACATTAGCGGAGAGGTTGATATTTTCTTCTCTCCAGTTACAAAGAAAGCACCTGGTTGGTTGCTATTCCTGAACATCCCTGCCTATTTCATTTGCAAAGCCTGAATAACTCTCCAAATAGAAAAATGATGACCTAGATATAAATCTGAATCTTCGGATAAAAGTAATATTTTTAACATGGTTCCTCTTATCTTTCTTTTGTCCTAAATAATCATGCCACATAAGCAAACAATGACGCCACATAAAAAATGAATACAGACATCTATATTTATACGTAACTCAGTAAAAGGTTGCATACATAGTACAGAGAGATGACGGAGCCAGACACAGATATGAATCCCTGCTTCACAATTTACTAATTGGGTTTTAGATCTTTCTGATGCTTAGGGCCCCATCTACAAAATGAGATAATAATTCCTATATCTTTATGTCTCATAGATTTATTGCTAAAATCGAATGAAGTAATAGGACTAAGCACCTGATACAAAATAAAAAATCATAAGCTCCTTCGCCTGATAAGTATGAGAAACTTAAACCTGCAATCCTCTCTCCAGCAAAGTTGCTTTTTATACCAAAGGGAACAGGGATGTCTGAATGATAGGGGTTTATTGTGAAAATCTGTCCTTAATATTCTTCTGGTTACATAAACAAGTGATATGTACTAATTACACTAGGGTTTTATTTTTTTAAATACAAGGCACAGCACACACCATAAACATAATAAAAAGGCAAAGAAGAAGGAGAAAGGATTAAGAAAAGGAACAGCTGGCATAAACTGTGCACATCATTCAAAGAGGCAATGGGGCCAATAGAGTTTTTCAATAAAAGGAAGAGAACACTAGGTGGTAATGAAATGGATACTTTAGATCTCAGGAAGCAAAACATATTCGCTACTCTTCAGGATGCCAGGGGAGGCTTGGATAACATCTCCTGTCTTAATGAGCTATATTCCATTCCCAGCTGTTCAGAACAATGACAGAGTTCACTGCAGCAGAGTATCCATATACAAAACTCCATGGTCCCTAGAGCCAGAGGTGCAGGGCAAATGCTAAATCATACATCTGTTGATGTGTGGATGTATAAATGAACAGAGATTTAAGAAGAAGAAGAAAAAAAACCCTTGCACATTCAGGATCTTTCTTCTCCAAACTTATGTACATTTTCTCATCTCTTCTTTTGTTCAGACGAATGTGTTGGCTCTGAGTACATTTTTTTTTAATTAATTTAAATTTTAGAGCAGTTTTAGGTTTATAGAAAATTAAGCAGGTGATACGGGGAGTACTCATATACTCTCTCACTCTGAGCACTTTCACATGTCCTGGCTAACTTAAAATATTACATTGTCACTCGGTATCTGAATGAATCAACGTATAAAAGGCCATAGAAGATAATTTGAAAGGCTCTTCCCCATTTAGGTTTGCAGAAACCAACTGACAGTGACAACAATCTGAAGAGAATACAATGATCAGCCACCAGAAAGAATATATATAGCTGTAGATCTCTATAGTTCCTATCAAGGAATCACTACTGCCAAATTAAAAAATCACAACCACTGATGTCGAACTCAAGTTTATTTGTAACATCAGAACTTTCACAGACAATTAAAAATATTAACATCTCATTGACCCCTATATTTCCTAAGACTATAAGGAAATCTCTCTCCAATCTAAAGGACTTTGAATGTTCCTGAGATCAAGGCTCAGAACTCCATTTAGTTTTATTATACACCTTCTTTCAACTGTGAAACTGCTCCCTCTTGTTTTTAATATGATGAGGTGTTCTATCATGTCACATAGATACCATCTGTCATTAAGCCAAAGATCATCAGGTGAGTCTTCACTACAGCTAGGAAAAATTAAATGGACAATATAGTGGTTATCAAAGTGTGGTAATTAGAAATGCACATCATTGGGTCCCACTCTTGACCTAATGAATCAGAAATCTGGGGATGGTACACAGCAGTCTGTGTTTTAACAAGCCCTCCAGGTGATTCTGATGCAAACAAAGTTCGAGAATGACTGATACATTCAAAGATGTCTGACCAAGTACAAAAAGGAAGTGAGCATGAACAGTAAATATCTCCCCACTATATCATACCCTCACACACAGTTTTGGCTAAAAACAAGAATGATTCTTGAAGATCAATGTTGTATTTTATTTGGGAATGCTGATGACTGTTTTGTAGGGCTTCATATAGTGGCCTACTGAGCAGAACTCTTTCAACTACAGCCATTTTTTGAATGTAATTCAAATTTTCCATGCATCGCAAAATGAACTGAAACCTACTGTTTTAACTAAACACAATTTTTCTCTTCTACACAACTTGAAATTTATTCTAACTAGTTTTTAATCAAAATTTTTAAATTATTATTCCTTTATCTATTGCTCAGAGTGTAGTAACAGTAGACTTACCATAGGAAGATCCCATGTTCAGATAAATCAGATGAAAGTTTCTAACCGTATGCTCTAGTCTTTAGTTAACCAACATAGAAGGCCCATCAACTGGATGACTAAAATACATATATTTATTTATTTTATTTTATTTTTTGGAGATGGAATTTCGTTCCTGTAGCCCAGGCTAGAGTGCAGTGGCGTGATCTCAGCTCACTGCAACCTCCGCCTCCCAGGTTCACACGATTCTCCTACCTCAGCCTCCCAAGCAGCTGGGATTACAGGCCCCCAACACCATGCTCGGCTAATTTTTGTATTTTCAGTAGAGACAGGGTTTCACCATTTTGGCCAGGCTGGTCTCGAACTCCTGACCTCAGGTGGTCCACCCACCTCAGCCTCCCAAAGTGCTGGGATTACAGGCATGAACCACTGGGCCCGGCTAAATACACATTATTTTAAAAGAACTACAGTTTGATGTAAGAAAAATCCAGTTAACAGGGGTGGTATTAAGGTTATTGTCCCTTTGTAATTTTGCCCCCTTTAATATTATCATCTATATCTACTTTTTGTTTTTGTTTTGTTTTGTTTTGTTTTTTTGAGACAGGGTCTCGCTCTGTCAGCAGGCTGGAGTGCAGTGGCACAATCTTGGCTCACAGCAACCTCTGCCTCCTGGGTTCAAGCGATTCTCCTGCCTCAGCCTCCCAAGTAGCTGGGACTACAGGCGCGTGCCACCATGCCTGGCTAATTTTTTTGTATTTTTAGTAGAGACGTGGTTTCACCATGTTAGCCAGGATGGTCCCGATCTGCTGACCTTGTGATCCGCCTGCCTCGGTCTCCCAAAGTGCTGGGTTTACAGGTGTGAGCCACCACACCCAGCCCCATTTCAGTTCTATTTTATATATATGTTTGTAACTTTAACAATATAATAATAATGGTGTGGGTTCAGTTTTTTTTTTTAAACTGGATGGGAATTATTTATTTCATGACTCCTGTTTATAAATCAAAATCAGCAAAAGTATTTCATCAATATTTGTCCTCTTCAAACATTTTAGTAAATTATAAGAAGTGAAAGTGGAGTTGAATACCAGTCATAAAGCTAGTTAAACCTCTTCCAAAACAAACATACAAACAAACCCCTAAACTACAGGTGTGGACCTTCATTATCTTTTCTCAGAAAAGATAATGTGCCTTTAATGTGTTTGAGTCTCTCTGAGATGCATAATACGTGTTGTCTGTTTGAGTTTCAGCCATAACTTAGTAGTGATTTTTCTCCATTATAGACTTTGCACATAATGAATTTCAGGAAATACACAACAGCTTCTTCCGCTTGTAGACAAAGACAGTAATATGATGGAGTGATCAAATACAAATGCTCCTTTAATTTATTTTACCAAGACATTTATCCATGTTTTATTTATAAGGCAATTGAAGTCATTCATTTTGTATGGAACTCTTCCTCTTCTGAATAACAAATAATATATTATCATATATAGCGCATTGGGGGAGGGAGTGATGAAAGCCAAACTTGAAAATAAAAGTTTAATATTTTGGGCTCATTGGGCACAATTATAGTGGTACTATCTTTGTTTTCAACTGAATCATAATTGTGTGTGCAGATTTTTTAAAAACCGGGATGGCATACGGCACAGAGTAGTATGGAAAACAGAAAATCCTTTGTTCGAAGAGAGGGTTTTTTTTCCCTCCAGTTGAAGAGCATTTTAAATGCACAAAATCTGTCTCAGAAATATCCCTTTGAAAGATTTTTGCATACACAAGATTTAAAATGCTTTCATTCTGTGAGTGACTTGAATGAAATGGAAGCCTACATTCCCAAGAATCTCTGATATGACCATATAAAAACCATGACCAACTGGTTTGTTTTTAACTCTTACCATGTACGAGCCCATTTGAAGGGCATGGGCAATACTTCATTTCCGAACCAAGTCAAGTTGACCACTGGCATTTAACACACCACCTAGTGTTTGCTGTTGCCTGATGCCAGTAAGAAATACATTGAAAGCTATAGTATAATGATAACCATTATTTGCCCTCAGTTAAAATTCTAGCTAATGGGTATGAGGTGCCCGCAGCTTCATATTGCTTGAGACTGCCCACTTTTAGGATATTTTAGAATAAAAGATCAGACCAGAAAGAAAAGTTTAAAGCTCAGAATCTCATAGAATAAATGGAAGATAACCAGCTAGTTCTGTTAAATCAGATTCTATATTTTAAATTCAGTAAGGATTTAAGTACATTAATGGTTACCAGTTTCCTATAAATTAGTTTGGGGACATCCATGTAACACTGAAGTCATAGTTTACTGCCATGTTTTTCCAAAGTATGGTCACAGGTGTTTGGAATACGTATGATCTCATCTGAAAATAAAGAGTATATATGCCTTTCAATTCTTACTATATCTTTCAACAGTGAGCTGTTCCTTAGCACTTTGAGTGTATCTGGCTTATAAAGTACTATTTCAAGAATATCTCTTATAGAGAGATCCAAGCATACCTGATGATTATAAAGACACGAGGTTGTGATTGTTTTAATATCCAGTTTGAAGGGTATTAAAACAATATTAAGAATAACTAGGTTATCCTTCATTTCTCCTATTTTGCTAAAATACATCGGGGGAGAATACAAATTTCAAAGGCTACAGAAATAAATAAGTGTTAACAAATAAATATTTTCTGATTTTATAAAGTAACAGCCTTAGAGCCACTTTTATTGTTTAAAAGAAGGTATTTTTAAGTAGATAAGACAAATTATCCTCAGTGAGAAAATCATGGAAGAAAAATCTGATTTTTTTCTCCTGTGCTTTTGGGAAGTGACTTACAAACAGAAAATTATAATTACAACTAATACAAAAGATAACGTAAAATAAAAATCATCTAATGTCTAGGGTTTTCAATTGCCAACTAGTGTTTCCCACAGCATAAAGCAGCTCTAGAAAAATATTAAAATATAGTGAGTGTATTCAATACAATAAGAGCTAAAGCCTGACTGATACAAATGTCATTTTGAAAATTTATAAACACTGTCATTTCCAGTAGCTAATATTAAACTCACTCAGTTTACCATCCAGACCACGTAATGTGGACTTATAAGCCCTGAAGGGTCAACAGTCCACATAACATCCTTCCCTTTATTTTATACATCATCACCAACAGTAATCATTCTGCAGTGAAAGCTTATTTCCCTCATCATACTGGTACTACATGAAAGCATCCTTGGTTGATTTTTATGGCAAAACAGGCAAAGGCATAAATGAAACTCAAAAACTTCACTCTTTCACTGAGCTGTTGTGGGGAAGGCAATAGAGAAAGGAAAAGAAAGAAAGGGAGAATAGAGAAAAAAAGAGGTAAAGAGAATGGGGGTGGGAAAATTAAGACAGGAGGAATTAAGGTAAAGCTTCAGCAACTGGAAGGAGGGAAAATTAAAAATGGCACCATAAAGATCTCCCTGTAATTGATTCACATAAACAATGTGTGCTAGTTGCATTTTGTAATGTGACTTCAATAGCCACCAAATATTTTACTGAAACGTATATTTCATCTTTTAAAATATTTTGCACCAAGAAAGTTAACGTATGCTGCATTTGCACCGTAACTTAACTGAACATTTTTCTACCCCCTTCTCAAATCTGCTTCATCGATTGACAAATGCATTTGTCAGCATTTCAGACCTCAGTAAAATAATAGCCCCAGAATCCAATTTGTTCATACTCAGACATTTACAAAATGCCTTCTGGACTAGACTTTGTGTTTGTCCCTGAAAATACCAAGATGTGAAAGGTACACACACATACATATCCCACCCCAAGTGAGACTGATACAAAAACAGTAATTATACAATAATGTGGCAAGAACAGGAATAAGATACATGCTCAGGTTTTCACCCAAAAGAGGATTTTACCTGGTAAGAACTTTAGCCTTTCTGTCATATTTTTGGCAACATTATTCAATTAAATTTTTTGGCTTTTAATTTTATATGTTTGGATTATAAAAAGTTTTACATTTTTATGTGGCAATATTAAGTTATCATTTCCTCTTAAAGTTCTTTCATTATTATTACGCAAGAAGTATTTGTATATCCAAACATTAAATATCTACTTTTACCTTCTAACTTTTTGTGTCATTTGTTATATTTTACTACTTATCTATCTGTAATTAATTTTGTCAGATAATGTGAGGTGAATTAAACCATGCATTATCTGTGAGATTTTTCCAAATTTCTGTAGCACCATTTACTGACTACATCCTTTCCACACTGAATGATCATATACAGTAGGTTCCTATAGAAACTGAGACGTGTATTCATTTCCATTGATCTGGCAATCTGCTTTACACTGGGAACTTCATCTGAAAACTCACCTTGACTTGTAACTCCCACAATTACCACATGTTGTGGGAGGAATCCAGTGGGAAGTAATCGAATCATGGAGACAGGTCTTCCCCGTGCTATTCTTATGATAGTGAATAAGTCTCGCAAGATCTGATGGTTTCATAAAGGGCAGTTTCCCTGCACAAGCTCTCTTCTCTCATCTGTGGCCATGTGAGATGTCCCTTTCACCTTCGGCCATGATTGTGAGGCCTCCCCAGCCAGGTGGAACTATGAGTCCACTAAATCTCTTTGTTTTGTCAATTGCCCAGTCTCCGGTATGTCTCTATCAGCAGCATGAAAATGAGCTAACACACATGGAGCGGGGTAAGGAACTCAAGAGAACAAAACTTATATATTATCTTTGTTAATATCTTCGAATGATTAATAGATTTGTAGGTTTCATTTTCCCATTTCAACAGACAATTGATAATAGCAGGCACTACCTTTTTCTTGATTTTTCTGTTACTCCCTGCATACTGCCTTTAAACCCTCTCTCCAGACTCATTGTGGAACTGCCATAACTAATCCTCCTTCCCAACCCTATACTTTCTATTAATCACACTGCCTCCCATGCAGTTTCAAACATGTCTTCCAACTGTCTTGATATTATTTTTACAAATCAAATAATGGTCTTTTAAATAAATGTATAGAATTCCTTTTGCTCGGTGAAGGACCCATTTACTCTCATTGTCCAAATTAGTATCAATATCATTATGGTTATGGCATACTTATGTCCCTTGGTGCATCAGAAGGATACTTAAATAGATAAATACATTTTAGAAAGAATAGATTTAGGTGGATGTGCATAAATGGTGTATTTACATGTACTATTTGTGATGTAATGACTAATCTACATCACAAATGGACACATTCACACATCAAAGAGGGAAGAATAAACAACTCACCTTGAAGATGATGGCCTAAAGCAAAAATATTTTAATTGAATGTTTTCTACTGTAAATGAATGGTAGAAATTCTGTAAAAAAAAAAAAAAAAAAAAAGAGCAGCTAGCTTGTCAGTTTCCCCAAAGAATAAACCCCGAATGACCATATGATCCAGACTTTCCACTTCTAGGTGTTTACCCAAGCAGGATGAAAACATGTGCATATAAAATCCTGCACATGAATGTTATTCATAGTACCCCAAAATTGGAAAAAAATACAAATGTCCATCAACAGTTCATGAAGAGATATATAAAATGTCCATACAACAGAATAGTATTCAGCAATAAAGTAGAGACCAATGCCACACATGCATGAACTTGAAAACCTAAGTGAAAGAAGCCAGTCACAAAAGACCACATCTTTTAAGATTCCATTACATGAAATGTCCAGAAAAGACAATTTTTTAGAGATACAATAATTTTTGTCTGCCTAGGATTAGAGGAGAAAAGAAAGAAGAGACAGTGACTGTTAACAGGTACAGAAATTCTCTTAAGGATGACGTAAATGTCCTTAAATTGACTGTGGTGTGGTTATATACTTTGTGAACATCCTAAAAACCACTAAATTATACATATGAAATGGGCGAATAGTATGGTATGTGAATAGTATGGTAAGTATTTCCATACAGCTGCTTTTTAAAATGTAAAAGCAAAATAATAAAACAAAAGTCCCCCAAACCTTGTAGTGGTGATATAGTTGCTAAGACTGTCATATTACCCACCTTAGAGACTGTAATTTCAATAGTGATGCATCGATATTCTTCCAGTATCTTAAAGCACTGCCACTGAGCAATGGTTCAATTCGCAGCATATAGCTAATAAGTCATTTAACATTGAAGAGCAACTAGATGACAAATTTTCTATTCAGATTGATGAAACCACAATTACAGACAATAAAGCTCTTCAATACATTTGTACACAATTTTGATAATGACTATAAACTGTAAGAAGAGACGTTGTTGGTGAATTCTTTAGAAACTGGCTATAGTGAAGCATCTGTTTTTACTTCTGTAAAAACTTGATTTGATTTTTTAAAAAAGTGCTAGTCAGGAACTCTGGCTCACCCCTGGAATCCGGGCACTTTGGGAGGCCAAGGCAGGAGAATCGTTTGAGGCCAGGAGTTTGAGATCAGCCTAGACAATGTAGCAAGAGCTCGCCACTACAAAAAATTTGAAAATTAGCCAGACATGTTGGAACCTGCCTATAGAGCCAGCTACTGGGAAGGCTCAGGTGGGAGGATCACTTGAGCCCAGGAATTCCACCCTGCAGTAAGCTATGACCTTGTAGTGACATTCTACAATGTTGTCCAGCCTGGGTAACAGAATGAAACAGTCTCTCTCAATCTCTCTCTCTCTCTATATATATATATGTATATATGTATATATATGTATGTAAAATACACATACACATATATATGTATATATGTGCATATATTTATATATAATTACACATATAATTATATATGTGTAATATATAATTATGTATGTGTGTGTTTGTGTGTGTGTGTGTGTGTATACACACTTGGGCTACTGATTGGAGTAACCTCCATGGTTGGAAGCTATAAAGGTTTTACAAACCCATCTAAAAAAGTATGTCCTGAAGTTCTTGCAATATACTGCACCGTGCATCAGCATTAACTAATTGCACAAACAATGTTGGTCCAGTTCTTTATCCCTCTCTCAGTACAATAGTCTAAAAATAATCAAGTAAATCCATATTCCACACATATAAAAAAGTTGAGCAGCTAGTAAACAAAATAAACTATCTTGTAGAGATGTATACAAAAAAATGCTCTAAAAATTTGTTAGACATTATTAAGAACTATAGTTTAATATTACTTTATCAATCTGAGCTTCTCATTAATAATAAAGACTCAAGTGGTGGTAGCAACAAAAACACTGACTCTCCTTAGTCTAATGCATCAGATTAAAATGCCCTTATATGAAATGATATCATTTATCATAGTAATGAGCATAAAGTACTGGATCAAAAATAATTCACATTCTCCTACAGGGTCCAGATTTTTCTTGGGCTTTCCGTGCCATGTAATCGACTCAAAAAATATTAACCTATTCTTCTGCACAAATGTTTATATTTTCATTAGTCTCCTTTCAAGAACTTTGGTGCATCTTGCTGCCTGTATGGAAAGTCTCTAAATCTAGATTAAGGAGTCTCTCATCAATCATTTAGATACTGAAGGGGTTATCCGTTATTTAGATACTGAAGGGGATGCTGCTCAAAGGCACCTCTTTGCCAAATTTTCTAGAACATTCATTCCAGGAGTGGATTTATCAGAAATTACATGGATAAAAGGGAAGTTACTTGTTTTAAGTATAAAGATGTTCCAGGCCATATGCAGTGGCTCACGCCTGTAATCCCAGCACTTAGGAAGGCCAAGAAAGGCAGATCATGAGGTCAGGAGATCAAGACCATCCTGGCTAACACGGTGAAACTCCGTCTTTACTAAAAATACAAAATTAGCCAGGCACAGTGGCACACGCCTGTAGTCCCAGCTACTCAGGAGGCCGAGGGAGGAGAATCCCTTGAACCCAGGAGGTGGAGTTTGCAGTGAGCCGAGATCGTGTCACTGCACTCCAGCCTGGGCAACAGAGGGAGACTCCCATCTCAAAAGAAAAAAAAAAGATGTTCCAACAGGATGGATATTAGAACTAAATTAATCAAATTGATTACACAATAGAAACAAAATTTTATCAATACCATTAATACATGTAAAGCACCTAGAACAATGTCTGCATATAACAAACAATAAATGTTAAGTATCGTGCTACATACATAAATTAATAAGCATGATATGGCGCCCTGAGCCAGCCAGCCACAATGTGCTAGGAAAACACTACCCAATGGAACAGCCAGTTTTCTCCTCTGTCCAATTACTGTCCAGCAAATTGAAGAGCAGATACAGCTCACATATCCAGCAATTTCATGAATCTTCATAATAACCAAGAACTGAAAGTAAACAAAAATGGCCTCTCAAGGGACAAGACAGATGTTAAAATTTCACAAACCTTATTACTCACCTCAGGTCTATTTACTTTTACTTTACACAGAGCAACGCATTCTTATGTCCGATTTCTAACTCCAAAAGAAAGAAGGAAACAAAGACTACTAGAAGACAGTAAGCTATGAGCAGGAAGAAAATGCCTGAAACAAAGAAATAACAAATTAAATACAAATCAGACCCAAGAACACAAAAAGATAGGATGCTGGATCACTTACATCAAGGACAATCAAACTGAAACTTTAGTATAGTATGCTGTTTGGAGCTGATAATGACAACCTGAAGTTATCAATAAAAAGGTGTATCATGTTTAAAATATTATGTTCAAAAAGACAGAAAAGTATGTAAAATATCTTAGAATGCTTTTCCTAGAAAACAGGTAAAACTTTTGATGATAAAAATAATATCAAGCTGGGTGTGGTGGCTTGTGCCTGTAATCCCAGCACTTTCGGAAGCCAATGCAATGGATCGCTTGAGTTCAGGAGTTTGAGACCAGCCTGGGCAATGTGGTGAAACACTGTCTCTACCAAAAATACAAAAATTAGCCAGTCTCATAACTCAGTAAGTCTCAAAAATAGGTAAATAAATAAAAATTTAAAAATAAAATAAATAAAAATACCAGACATACAGTTAAAAGTTTCATATACTTTATTTATTTATAAATATTTTTGAGATGGAGTCTTGCTCTATTGCCCAGGCTGGAGTGCAGTGGTGCACTCTCGGCTCACTGCAGCCACCGCCTCCCGGGTTCAAGTGATTCTCCTGCCTCAGCCTCCCAAGTAGCTGAAACTATAGGTGCACGCCACCACGCCCAGCTAGTTTTGTATTTTCAGTAGAGACGGGGTTTCACCACATTGGCCAGACTAGTCTCGAACTTCTGGACTCAAGGGATCTGCCTGACTCGACCTCCCAAGGTGCTGGGATTACAAGCGTGAGCTACCACACCTGGCCAGTTTCATATAATTTATTTTCCATTTTAACTGCCTCCCTGAGGATGAGAATGATCAACCTTAATGTAATAGATTGAGGCTTAGAAAGAGTAACTTGCCAAAAATCAGATGACTAAGACCACGCTTAACCACAGCGCAGCATGACCTAAACTCAGTTAACTGTCCAGTTTGTTTGTTTGTTTGTTTGTGTGTTTGTTTTTGAGCTAAGCTCTCCCTCACTACACTAACTTCTTTGAATGTCTTGTGCACATTGATCTTCTTCCTCACTGGGAGCCTTCACAACTATCTTCCCTATGTTTGGCATTCCCTTTCTTGCCTCTGCTCCATCTCCCTGATGCTAGGATCCTTCAGAGATCTTCCCCAGAGAAGATTTCTGACTCTGTAGACTAGGCTAGATCCTGTACTATGCATTTTCTTTTTTCTTTCTTTCTTTTTTGAGATGGAGTCTCGCTCTATCGCCCAGGCTGGAGTGCAGTAGCGCAACCTCGGCTCACTGCAACCTCCTCCTCTTGGGTTCTAGCAATTCTACTACCTCAATTCCCGAGTAGCTGGGATTATATGCACGTGCCACCATGCCTGGCTAATTTTTGTATTTTTAACAGAGACAGGGTTTCCCTATGTTGACCAGGCTGGTCTTGAACACCTGCCCTCAGGTGATCCACCTGCCTCGGTCTCCCAAAGTGCTGGGATTGCAGGTGTGAGCCACAGCGCCAGCCCATTTTCAAAGCACTGTATACCTTCCTTTCACAGCAGTTATCACAACTTAACAACTATCTGTGTGATATTTGCTTAATATACGTTTCCCCTGCTAGACTGTAATCTCCAGCAGAGTAGGATCCATTTTGTCTCATTGATATCTGAATCCTCCAACCTGAGCAGGTGGAGAAAAGTAAGAATGCTGTGCTCTGGCTAAGCGTGAAGTGGTGGGAAGGAATGGGAAGGGCGGGGAGGTGAAGATTTCACACAGGACTACCATTCACTAAATATTTACATCACAGGTACTGTTTCTGCATTTGCTTTACAATGATTATACTCAAGGGAACCAGAATATGTCACCCCAAAAAGAAAGAATGCTGCACTGTGGTTAAGCATGAAGCGGTGGGAAGGAATGAGAAGGGAGGGGAGGGAGGATTTCGCGCAGGACTAAATTCATTCACTAATATTTACATCACAGGTACTGTGCCTGCATTTGCTCTACAATGATTATACTTAAGGGAACCAAAATATGTCACCCCGAAATATGCCACTTTGGCATAAAGATGATTCTGAACTGAAGGCAACTGAGAAAAAGCAGAAACAGGAATAGCTCTCCGCCCTCCCCCATCTGCCTAAAAGCAGGCATTAATTCTCCCTTGCGAAGGCCCATTCCGACCCCCGTGCCAGGAAATGAAGAACAATCCTTATCACCAGAGACAGAGAGAGCACGGAGATGAGTTTGCATAATCAACCCTCACAAAATAAACCTTATCTACCATGAGTCTCCCCCATATATTTTATCTTCCCACAATTTTTTTTTGCCCCCAGAAACCCAAACCATCTTTGCCTAGTCAATTCTCAACAATTTAGTACCCTTTGTTAAAATTGTATATAAGCCCCCCAATCTAACTACTTCTTTGAGATTTCAGTTCCTTTCTGATTCCACACATGTAAAATTTAAAATAAAACTGGTATGCTTTTTATTTTGTTAATCTTGTTAATTTGTCTTTTTTATTGTTTAATTCACAGACCTCAAGCACACACCTAAGAGGGTATAATAGAAAATTATGTAGCCAGGATGTCTGGAGCCTAGATGTTCTGGATTAATATTTCCAAAATTCAGGTATTTTGCCTACCAGTAAAGAAAAGAGAAAGAAAAATGATGCAGATCTCGTGGATATACTCTTTCGGCTTTCCTTTCTTTTATAAATAAGTTTTAAGAGCATATTAAAATTATGTACCGGACACTACAATTCTGAACTTTAAGATGGTTCTTACTTGCCAAACCATATGAGCAATGAAAAAGTCACAACTTGTGCATTACCAGGACTATCACAATACAGTCACTACAGCTTCTGGTGTGATGTGTACCACTCTGTCCTTAATGAGTGAATAAACTATCAAGACAATACGAAGTAGTCATTTGAAGCCCTGTGGGTCCCACTATCACCACCCACAGTGCATTACTGAAAATCACTATAATGGTGTGGGTTGTTTTAATACATGCTTTTGAAACAATTCTATTGCTCGTATGCTTTCAGTGTTTAGATTGCTAAACAAATGATCTCGTAAGGTATTTCATTTAATCCTCACAACAACTGCATGAGGAAGTCTGTATTATCACCTTTTAGAGATAAGAAAATCACATGTTTTAGAGACAAAGAGTAGTTAGGCAATTTGCCAAAGGTCACTAGCCTATTAAGCAGAGCTAAGATTCAAAGTCACATGTGTTAAGGACTTGAAGAGCAATGTTCAGAGCAGCATACTCACAATAGTCAAAAAGTAGATGCAACCCAATGTCCATCAACTGATTAATGGATAAACAAAATACAGTATACTCATTCAATAAAATACTATTCAATAATAAAAAGGAATGAACTACGGATATGTGCTAAATTATAAATAAACCTCCAAACATTATGCTCACTAAAACAAGGTCATACAAAAGACCACATCACGATTCTATTTATATGAAATGTCCCAAAAGGTAAATATACAGAGACAGAAATTAGATTGGTGATCTTCTGAGGCTGAGGTGGGGATTTACTGTAAACAGGCACAAGGGATAACATAAATGGGTTGACATGCTCTAAAACTGAATTGTGGTAATGTTTGTAAACCAGTAAACTCACTAAAAATTACTGAATTGTACATTTAAAAGGGGCGAATTTTATGTTCTGTAATTACGCCTCCATAAACTTGTTAAAAATAAAACAGGTGTATCTGACTCCAAAAGATAAACCATTTCACTAGGTGAAAAGAAGAAAGAAAAGATGTAAGATGATGGGGACCCAGTGACACATGTGGAATAATTTACAATGAACTTACAAAGTCATCTGTAAAAACACCTCATAGGTTTTAAAGAGATACCCTTCATTAACAAAGACAGACAATGCCATCTTCAATATAAACAGCAAGGTTTGCTTACAAGTAACAGAACATCCAAATAAACTGGTTAAACAAGACAGACATGTATTTCTCTCTCCAATCTGACAGTACACAGTCCAGGGCTGGAAATATTGGTCTGTGATCATGTGGCATCAAGGCTCCTTCCTGCTCTACTAGTGCTTGGCTTCCAATTTCAAAGTGGCCTCAGAGTCCGAGATGGCCACTAAAACATCCAAATGCCAGGGAGAGAGGAAGAGGAAGGGTTATAAAAGAGTACCTTCCAGCTGAGCCTTCTTTAAGGAATTTTCTCCAAAGTCCTATCCAACTACCTCTGCTTGTATTTCAATGGTTGCACCCAACTGCAAAAGACACTGAGAAATGTATCACTGGCAACACTGCCACCTTAAATACAATCAGAAGGGGTAAAAAAAGGAGGAGAAAGGGGTGAGTAATTGGATACTAAGCAACCAGCAGTTTCTACTATGTGCCTTCTAAAATTGCTCGGGACCAAAAATAATCCAAAGAAAGTCTGGAATAAAAACTCAACAGTAACGTACAACAAACATGTAGCACAATGATAATATCTCTCTACAGCATTTTATTATTTTTCAATAGTGTGGTATGCCTTATAAGCATCTAAACTGACTAGTCATTTTCAATTCACAATTAGTACAAAATCTCTATTGAAGTAACAGTTTGGATGCTACTCCTTCATCCTCTTCCTGCTTTCCCATCTCTAGTTTTATAATTCACGCATAAAACCCAAATGGAGGAGACTGGTACAAACACCCTGATAATTGTTAATTTGTGACTGTAGCTACAGGTTTTATGTCATTTGATGGAAATGTCTCTTTTCAAATTGCTCTAGGCCCAAGGGAAAAGGTGTAAGGTTGATGATCTCTTACAGTGCACGCATAATTCTATTAGGTTTGATCTTCTCCAGGGGAAATAAGATAATTCCTAAGTGCTACAATGTCAAAGAGGAAACAAAAGTAGTTGGTCATGGGCAATAAAGCTATCCTGATTAGCACCACCTTTCATCATTTTTATTACCAGGTTTAGAGTAGTGCTTCTCAAAGTGTGTTCCCTCCATCAGCATCATAAAAGGACTTGTTAGAAATGCAAATTTTCAGACCCCATCTCAGACCTACTGTGTCAGAAACTCAAGTAATGGGGCCCTGCAAGCTGTGTTCACAAGACTTCCAGGTATTTGATGCACCCCAAAGTTAGAGAACACCGTCTCACGAAATACTTCGTATTTCATTTCTTTCACTGAAAAGACATAAGTTCTCAAGGACAATGATATAAGAAATATCATGATGTATTATTCAGTTGGGTACCTTCGTAGCCATGGATTAAAAAAAAAACAATCTGTGTATTTGTTACTGATTTTTCTTTTCTTTTCTTTTCTTTTTTGCTCTTGTTGCCCAAGGCTGAGAGAGTGCAGTGGCGCAATCTCAGTTCACAACAACCTCTGCCTCCCAGGTTCAAGTGATTCTCCTGCCTCAGCCTCCCGAGTAGCTGGGATTACAGGCATGCACCGCTATGCCCAGCTAATTTTGTATTTTCGGTAGAGACAGGGTTTCACCATGCTGGCACGGCTGGTTTTGAACTCCTGACCTCAGGTGATCCACCCGCCTCGGTCTCCCAAAGTGCTGGGATTACAGTACTGATTTTTCATGTTACCAGAAGAGGAATTATAATGCTGCAGTTTATAACTTAACCTTTACACTTCAGAACTAGCCAGTGGTGACAGGGAAAAAAGTCAACTGGTCATGCTAAAATTCTTTCAGTCATGTTCGGCTATGGTCATCAACATAGGAGTGATTCTCATGCTTTCTACAAGGAAATATATGTTGGGTCACATACTGGGCCAACCATTGCTAGACAAGAAAGCTATGCCCTATTTGCATGGCACATGTATTTTACCTTGAGAGCACATCTCAACAGACTGAGATTCTAATTTCGGATTCCGCAACGGTACTACCTTCAGTAAACTGTTAAATATCTATTCTTCCCTTCTGAAAAGTACAGATGCTGCCCACTCACAATTGATCCAGAAGGATACTATGATGCTGACAGTTTATAAAACAGACTGATTTTAAGAGGAAATGCAGTCATGTTGCTACTTAGTAACAAAATATTTGAGATTTAATTTAAAAACTTAGTGAAATCTTGAAACTTCATGTTAATAGGAAATTTTTTTAGACTACTAAATAAGCTAGATAGGTATATCGACTAATGTTAATTAACAGATTTATATATATATATATTTTTTTTTTAAGTTGAGAAACAATAAGGACTGTGAGACACTAGAAGTGATTCCCCAAGGAAAACTGTAATATCTACTTACTTTATGGTCTTTTAAAAACATCCATCTGAAAGACATCATACTATCAAAAAATACTACTACTATAATAGGTTTGAAATTATTTTTAGACATCCTGGCTAACCCGGTGAAACCCCGTCTCTACTAAAAAATACAAAAAACTAGCCGGGCGAGGTGGCGGGCGCCTGTAGTCCCAGCTACTCCGGAGGCTGAGGCAGGAGAATGGCCTGAACCCGGGAGGCGGAGCTTGCAGTGAGCTGAGATCCGGCCACTGCACTCCAGCCTGGGTGACAGAGCGAGACCCCGTCTCAAAAAAAAAAAAAAAAAAAGAAATTATTTTTAGAAAAATCATCTTTGTCCCCAAATTAAATCTTATCTAAATGTCTGACTAGGAGGAAAAGTATTTGTAATACATTTGTATCTAGAATATATAGAGCATCTAAAAATCAGTAATAAAAAAAAAAACTCCAATAAAAATAGGAAAGAGTGTTAGGGATTATTTTTAGACTCGATAATAATTAAGTGAAAAACTACAAATGTCAAATAAATGCAAAAAATATGCTAAACCTGGTTAGTAATCAGGTACACACTCTAATCAAGTTGGTAAAATTTCAAATTTTTAAGACCTAAAATTTAAATTTAAACAATTTGGTAATATTCAGTGATGTCAAGGATGAAAAGAAATGATGTTTCCATAGATTCTGAAAGAAGTATAAACTAGGAAACACTGGAAAGTAATTTGTTAGTCTATCAAATGTTAGATAAGACTATCTTTTTTATCCAATGATTCATCTTCTAGATACCTACATTAAAGGAGTATCACAAATGTTCATAAAAGCCTGTATTGCAACATTTTTTGAAAGAGCCAACTTTAGAAAATATGTCTGTGTGAAATCCCAACATACAAAACCAAAAAAATTAAGCATCCCTGGATGAAGCTTTCAAGAGGAAATTGAGAATTCTGATCGCCTAATTTCTTATACCTTTCCAGACCTCTAAGTGTTCTAGGG
Source organism: Macaca mulatta (assembly GCF_049350105.2). Classification (NCBI taxonomy): domain Eukaryota; kingdom Metazoa; phylum Chordata; class Mammalia; order Primates; family Cercopithecidae; genus Macaca; species Macaca mulatta. Next base: position 173,211,307 of record NC_133408.1, on the reverse strand, counting down.
AACATAGTGTTTTAAAACTGCTAGAGTAGATTAACTCAGAAAATGCTTCCTAGCCCCAGGGAAGAATGTAATTTTTTGAGGGGTTTAATATCACTAATGATTATCCGAACTTTAATTACAGACATGAGTACATTTAGATTACCAGAACATTACCATGAGTGCCATCTACAACCTAAAACAATCATATTAAAGAAATATATCCTCTCTAATTTATTTAGGTATTCTAAAACGTATCCTGTCATCCAATTACCAAATATAATACAACTAACAAGCCAACCACTAAATAGGGTATGAATATTTTTCAAAGTATTTTTCCAGCATATATATCTCTCATTTAAAAAAAAAAAATCTAGTTGAAGAAGGCCATTTGAAAGTATTTACATATTCCATTGAACATAACAAAAAGGAACTGTTCATTCATCCTGTACTAAATGCTGCTGATGGACACTGCCTGCACAGTGAGTAAGCAGGAGACTTCAGCAGTAGCTAATGGCAATTAAGCTGAACACAACCACAAAATCATAGCAATTGAAACTCCCAGAGAGAAATGTAAAAAGTCATCCAAGCTACTAATCATTTATAACTTTTTTTTACATTATTTAAAAGAATCTAACTACAGAACATCAAGCTTTTGTTATTATACTATCAAGCTTGTGTTACATTATCAAGCAATTAGAGAAAAATCTGAAAACCTTAATGTGATCTAAGATAGTACTACATTCTTAGAAGACTCAGAATGGGTATGAGATCTCTAACTTAGGAGGTATTGCAATTAGCTGGACCTCACAGAAGGTTCATATAAGATACAAAGAGAAGTTCTCGATGTTACATTAGAAAAATTTTCATTGCTATAGTTAGTTTCATGCCATTAAAACAAAATATTTCTATTAAATACAGGATGTCATAGTTAACCAAAAATTCTTTTTCACTGACCATTTTCTTATGGGCTGCAAAAATCATACAATTCGAACTCTGGAAATTGCAGACAAGAGCAGACTATTAAACAATTAAAATGAACCCATAATTTTGGAAAAATTAGGCTCAGAGACACAGGTGCGGTTATCAAAACTGGCAGGAGGGCACAGGAAACAAAAGCCAAAATCGGACTGTGGTTCTTGGGAATCATTAAGAACTCATCTAAATGTGTTTTTCAAAAAGTGGATAGAAGATTTTCACACTATAAACCTTAAGTGTCCATTTGCCTGCCTTTCTCCTAACTTATTCAAGACACTGCTCGAGTCTCACAGCCTACTCTTCTTCAACAAACTAGCAGCCTTTTCCTTAGGCAGAGTCTGGAGTTTTTCTTTCCATCTATTACTGTTTTAAAAGCTCAACTCCAGCGTTTCCATCTATCTCATAGATGACTCATAACATTTCAGTCTCCGACCTGACTCTCTGCCAACCCATTGCTTTGAACCCTGAGGTTTCCATATTTCATTTCGCTGGCCTACACTCACTTTCATGCTCACAAAAATCTAATTTCATAAATTAGATTGACTACTATCCTAAGAAAATGGGGTTCTTTGTACCTACACTACTTCTGCTAGAGTAGGAAATTCTCATGAAAGCAAGTATTTAGATGAGAAGTGGAAAAGAGTTCCAGAGACTCAATAATAACACAGTTATCCCAACAGAAATATCAATCATAGATATTTAATAAATATCTCTTCAGATATAATCATATAAACACACATTAGTTTATCACTATTAAAGATGAATTATGTCATACTAAAAACTAAAGGCATTCTTTTCCACCCATCACCAGCAATGATTTTTAAATATTCTTCCACATCCATCATCTACCATGATATAAACTGAGCATAAGCAAATCAAGCAAAGCAAAAATGAGCCAGTAGAACAGGTGACACCCTCACCTCACCACTGGGAATTCAACATGATAATATGATTATTATCAACTCTTAAAGCCTCTTAAAGCAAATCAAGTTCCTTAATTAAATGATCAATTGAGCTATAACAAACTGTACTTTTAAAAAAACTTCACATTAAAGGAGAAAAAAAAAACAAACAAACCTAGAATAGCTATGCTTTTCTGCTTTTCTACTCCATTAAATAATCCTTGCTTTCTTTCAAATGATTCACACTTAATTACTATGCCTCTCTTGATTAATTTTCTCAATTTTTATAAATTCAATTTCTCTGCCTACCTGTGATGTTAATATAATTAATATTAAATGTTACTAAGCATTTAAATATAGGTTAGATGTATTTAATTTACATTTATTACAAAAGGATATCATTTTATGTGCTTTCACTAAAGTTGTTATATTGTTTTCTTCTGTTGATAATAAGGCTCTCCAAGTTGGGAACTGTATTTGTATATGTATTTATGAATATGTGTGTGTGTGTATACGTGTGTATACATATATACACACATCTATACATATCTACATGTGTATATATACACACATCTACACGTGTGTATATATACGTATATATACACATATATATACACACACACGTAACAATAGCATTTTGTAAACCTAATGAAAACTTGGTAACTTCTTCCTGCTCCCCACCCCTCTAATCTGAAGATACTGCTGGGTATCACAGACTCCCTGAAGGCTACCCATGTACCCTCCCCCAAACCACCCAACACAAAACACACATAGACTAAGAATCCCTAATTCATATGCTTAGGCTCCCTTTGTTATGGACCTGGTAGAAACATTTCCCAACAAAGAAAATATCCATAAATATAACTATAAATTCTTTCCACAAATGTTTATTGGATGCCGAAAGGCATGTAATCATAATCATCAATATCTAAAAACATGAAGATCAGCATTGATAACTGATGACTACAAATCTGACAAGATCAACTCTTCAGCCTCTGACTGGCGGTTTTCTTCCTTTTTCCCCCAAGATTAAACTGCAGCCAATTTTCATCCAGGCAGTGATAGATACTCTTCATCAACAAAGGAAGGAGGATTAAGCAAGACTGACAAACAAAGCTGAGAATCCACAGTAGGATTGCAAGAATGATAGGCTAGATCAATGGATCATATTCCTAAATCAGAGGGGCTTTAGAGAGAAAAATGCAATACCAAAAATCTCTGATTATATAAATGACATATGGCCTCTTCCATTCATTTTTGGTGTAGTCTGGAATCTGCTTATGAAGATGTTTTTTAAAACAACTTCCCAGATTCTAACAAAAAGTCCTATCCCTTATTTGAATAGAGAAACCAACGCTAGGAGAATATGAGAGAAACCAGATTCACACGAGACTATCAATCAGTTCTCAGTCCCTCTCCCACCCTGGGCCAAAGACGCATTGTTCACTTGTGTTTCCTCTTAGAACTGGATGCCAACGAGTTTCCTAACATCAATAGGCAAGTAATCCATAAATAGTACATATTACTAATTTTAATATTTATAGTGTACCATTTTTATACTATTTATAGATAGGCAATTCATCATACATGCAAATATGAAAACAAGGTAATGAAGAGAAGGTTGGATGATTCAAAAATACTGACAAGGTCTCTTAAAAATCTTAGAACCTATTGAATAAAGAACAGAGGCATATGAGTTTTAACTTGGCAGAATGAATTAAAACAAAGGATACACTGCTCCTCTATTTCTCTGTGAAAATTAGATGTCCAAATTAAGAGGAGACAAGATGAAAAATATTTTCCAGAACAAATGCATTTTTCATTATGTTGCATTCCTCAGGGAACACCAATTACACTGATGACAGAATACACTTTGTTTTACAGCAAACCTGGGATTGTCTTACTTCCTATCTCAGCCACCTAAGCTTGACAAGGCCACTTATCAATAAGTGGTCATCTATGGCTTCACATAACCCACAACCTAAACTGTGTTTTGAGTGACTTAAAAAAGTTAAAAACACCAATGAAAAGAAACAGACCCCCTGCCCACCGTCAAAAAAAAAAGCAAGAAGCTCCCTTTTCCAACAAGAGAAATTTTGGCCTCTCTCCAACATATATAAACATTTTAAATATTTGTTCAGCCACTGAATATCCAAGAGAAATTTATGAGAGAAAAACTGAATAATAAGTAACAATGAAGGAACAAAACAATATTGCTGTGCTCCTAAAACATACTTGCAGCAAACATTTACAACAGGTATTTTGCATAGCAAATAGGCCACTACAGAATCAGTCCTTTCAGGTTCTTCCATTTCAGACTTGTTGTTCTTTCCCTCCTCTGAATTTCCCACTGCCGTAACAGCAATCTCAGTATCAAAATCAAAAGACTCTTTTTTTTTTTACATATAATTTCACACTCCCCCACTCCCGCTTTGCTGTCAAGTGTCTGACCCTGGTTTGATAATCTCATTTCCTGAGAATCAAAAAGCTGGAAATTTAAGCTTCCTCGAGTGTTAATTGCGGCCCTGCTCCACTGCTAATCAAAAAATTGGATGTTTTGCATGAAAATGCTTCTCTAATTAATTCTCAGTCATAAATCGCCCTGGTTTTAATAACCCCTCCTTGATTGGATAGCCTTTGAAGAGACAGTGCAGCTAATCCGCTAAACCAGAAAAAACACACGCAGAGGAAATAATAAGTGGGCTTACAAGGTATGAACTAGATGATTGCATTAATACTGTCAAACCAAAAAAGTGAGTTTCCTTTCCAGGTCTTCCAGACCTCACCCTGTACCCCAATAAAATAAACCACGAAACTAGGAATCATGAACAAAGGCAACTGTCAAAGAGGTCATGCATCAGAAGTCAAATCTTTTCACCCTGCTTCCTCATAAAACAGCCATTCCCATCATTTTTAAAAAAAGAAGTTTCCCTTGACATTTTTTCCCCTAGAAACCAGAGATCCAGCAATGTCCACTTGTCACAATGTCTATTTTAATAAGACAAGGTTTGTGCTTCTCCCCTTCTCTCTGTTTCTGACTGACAATATATTATCACACATATCTCTAAGAGGTGCTGAACTGAATTTTCATTATCTAAAATGTCAAGATTCATTTTTGTCATCAGAGAACACAGCTGGTCTACACCAGCAGCCCTCTGATTAATTCAAATGGAACAAGTCACCTATACATAACTTCATTTTCCCTAGACTAGTCCTTGCATTCTGAAAGTTTTAATTTACAGCTTCTCAGTTTAAGATACCATTTGCTGCCATGGTGGCACTCAAAGAAAAACATAAAGTCTTAATTATCAGAGCTTTGCATTAGCCCTGTGATTACTAATAAAGCAACAATTGGGAATTTTTATCTTCAAAGCAGTACTTATTCAGAACTTACCCACAAACTTCCAGAAGATGCTGGAAATATAGATATATACAATAATGAGCATTTTATGAGTATTTTTAGTAAGCATTATTTTTAATGTGTAATTATATATATACATATATGTCATACACACACAAACATATACATACATGTATGGCTTTCCAGTTGACTCGTAAAATAGTTACATGTATTTTCTCTGTATTTAAAAACTTCATGGAGGTAGACACAAGTTATTCCAAAAGACATGACCTATAATAAGAGGTTTAGATGAATTCTCACAAGAGAAAAAGGATTTGAGGTTGATTCTAACTTGGATATAGAAGGCCTGAATCCACATTCGTGTGGCCTCCTACATCAATAAGATGTTCTATTAAAAATAAACCACCATAATGAGATACAACTACACACCCACCACAATGTCTAAAATTAAAAGAACGGACAATACCAAGTGCTGACACACATTGCTGCTGGGAACATAAAATAATACATTTATTTTAGAAAACTGGGAATTTCTTTAAAAGTTAAACATACACTAATCATATGACTTAAGAATCCCACTCTTACATGTTCCTCAGGGAATACTGTCCCACACAGACACCTGCACACAAATGTTCACAGCAGCATTATTCACAATAACTAAAAACTAGAAACAACCCAAACGTACATCAACAACTGCAGGGATAAGCAATAAATGGTATCTCCATACAATAGAGTACTACTCAGCAGTGAAAGGAACAACTACTGAAGAATGCAACACTGAGGATGAATGTCAACATCATCATGTGGAGTGAAAGAAGATGGTCACAAAATTATCTATTCTATGATTCCAGTTACATCAAATTCTAGAAGTCAAAAGCTCATCTATTATGCCATAAAACATTTTAACAGTTACCAAGGGCTTGAAATCGAGGGAGAAACACTGAAAAGGACACAAAGAAACTTCTAGGTAATGAAAATGTTCTATATCTTAATAGTGGTATTATTTTCACAGGTGTATACATCCACCAAAACTTATCAAATTGTTCATTTTAAATAAATGTGGATTATATAGAAAATATCTCAATAAAGTGGAAAATACACAAGCCATTTCAAATGCAAGTTATTTTGCAAACTCTATATAACAAAACTATTATGTAACAACTTTGTCCTTCATTGGTTTTGTGACTTTGGTCAAGTTACTTAATCTCCATGGGCCATGTTTTTTTTCCTTAAGCTATAAAAGAAATGAAATAACAAGGCATATTAGTTCATTCTCACACTGCTATGAAGAAATACCTGAGACTGGGTAATTTACAAATAAAAGAGGTTTAACTGGCTCACAGTTCTGTAGGCTGTACAGGAAGCATAGTGGTTTCTGCTTCTGGGGAGGCCTCAGGAAATGTATAATTATGGCAGAAGGCAAAAGGGAAACAGAAGGTAAAGGCGCGTCTTACATGGCAGGAGCAAGAGAAAAATCTCAGGAGAACCCTGTCACAAGAACGGCACAGAGGTGATTGATGGTGCTAAACCTTACATGAGAACTCCGTCCCCGTGATCCAATCACCCCCATCACGCCCCACCTCCCACACTGGAGATGACAATTTGACATGAGATTTGAGTGGGGACACATATCTAAACCATATCAAAAGGCCTACTTGACAAAATGATTATGAGAACAAAATAATTATGTATATACCCTAAATAATTCCATCTCAGTCACTTCATGCTCTTCTCTCAAATAACATTAGTTTCTCTTAGCTTCCTTCTTCATATAATCTAATCTGTGATATATTCCTGTATATCTCCAAGTATTATCCGCTTATGGAAAAAACCTCTAAACTTGAAGGGAAAATACCTAAGCTACTGTCTCATTCAGGCATTTGTTTAATAATATTGAACTTCTTTTACTTTTAATAAGCATGATTATGTATTAGGTGCTTACTATACTAGTGATTGGTATATACTGACTTGGTCCCTGACTGCAAGGAACTTAAAATGAATGATAAATACACATTTCAAACAACAGCAAATAATTAAATAACTAAGTATGCCAATTGAATAATGTAAGTATGCCATGTGCTACAAAGAAGGAAGCTGACCTGGTCTGGGGTAATTTTTTTTTTTTCCAAAAAGTTTCCCGAAGGAAATAATGGTTAAGAGAATAAAAGAAGAAGATATACTACCTGTAAAATGTTTCAGAATACTGATTGACACATGGTAAGTACTTAATAAGCATTATATAAAACTCTTATTATACAGAGAAGATTAGCTTAAAGATGGCATTAATTATCAAGAATATGGAAGGAAGCCAATTCCATGTACAGACAGCAGCATGCAAGGAGGCTCCAAGGCCTGAACAAGCACAGCATGTTCTGGGAAGTCCGCAATGCTATGATTTTCAAAAGGGGCCAAGAAGCTGCTGCAGATAGTGGTGGCTAAATCATGCAGAACTTTATTAGGCATATTGAGGACATGGGGCTTAGTACTAAGTACATAAGAAATTATTAACCACCTTTAACTCACTGTAGTTCTGGTACAAAGAATGGTTTGGAGGGATAAGAGATAGAAGCAAGAATAACCAAGAGATGATGGCAGTTAGAACCTGTGTAGAAGCAAGGGACATTTTATGTTTGTTTGTTTGTTTTTGAGACGGAGTCTCGCTCTGTCACCTAGATTGGAGTGCAGTGGTATGATCTCAGCTCACTGCAAGCTCCACCTCCCAGGTTCACGCCACTCTCCTGCCTCAGCCTCCCGAGTAGCTGGGACTACAGGGGCCCACCACCACGTCCGGCTAATTTTTTGTATTATTAGTAGAGATGGCGTTTCACCATGTTAGCCAGGAGGGTCTTGATCTCCTGACCTCATGATCCACCCATCTCAGCCTCCCAAAGTGCTGGGATTACAGGCATGAGCCACTGTGCCTGGCCGCTAGGGACATTTAAAAAAGAAACAGTTTTGATTTGCATTTCTCTGATGGCCAGTGATGACGAGCATTTTTTCATGTGTCTGTTGGCTGTACACGTCTTCTTTTGAGAAATGTCTGTTCATATCCCTTGCCCACTTTTTGATGGGGTTGTTTATATTTTTCTTGTAAATTTGTTTGAGTTCTTTAGGTTCTAGATATTAGCCCTTTGTCAGATGAGCAGATTGCAAAAATTTTCTCCCATTCTGTATGAGATACCATCTCACACCAGTTAGAATGGCGATCATTAAAAAGTCAGGAAACAACAGGTGCTGGAGAGGATGTGGAGAAATAGGAACACTTTTACACTGTTGGTGGGATTGTAAACTAGTTCAACCATTATGGAAAACAGTATGGCGATTTCTCAAGGATCTAGAACTAGAAGTACCATATGACCCAGCTATTCCATTACTGGGTATATACCCAAAGGATTATAAATCATGCTGCTATAAAGACACATGCACACGTATGTTCATTGCAGCACTGTTCACAATAGCAAAGACTTGGAATGAACCCAAATGTCCATCAGTGACAGACTGGATTAAGAAAATGTGGCACATATACACCATGGAATACTATGCAGCCATAAAAAAAGGATGAGTTTGTGTCCTTTGTAGGGACATGGATGCAGCTGGAAAACATCATTCTCAGCAAACTATCGCAAGAACAGAAAACCAAACACTGCATGTTCTCACTCATAGGTGGGAACTGAACAATGAGATCACTTGGACTAGGGAAGGGGAACATGACACACCAGGGCCTATTATGGGGAGGGGGGCGGGGGGAGGGATTGCATTGGGAATTATACCTGAAGTAAATGACGAGTTGATGGGTGCTGACAAGTTGATGGGTGCAGCACACCAACATGGCACAAGTATACATATGTAACAAACCTGCACGTTGTGCACATGTACCTAGAACTTAAAGTATAATAAAAATAAAGTAATTAATAAATTAAAAAAAAAAAAGAAACAGTAAGTGGGTTTGTAAGGCACTTAGGAGGCAGCATCAGTAGGATCTGGTGACAGATTAACTGTCTAGGGTAAAGGAGGACGAGTCAAGGATGCCTTTCAGGTTTACCAACAGTGCCATTTAACAAAATTAGGTGCACTGAAAGAAAAGCAGGTTTGAGAGTGGTAGGGAGAAGGAAGAATCATGAGTTTCATTTGGGTATGTTCAGTGCCGGGTGCTCATAAGACAGCCCAGGAAGGTAACATGATAATCTGTGCTGCCTTCCTCAGGGGCTATCATCACAATGATGTCTTTACTGTATCTATAACTACAAACATTTTCAAAATGGGTATCTCATACTATAAAGCCCACAGTAACAGAGAAAACCTGTAAGACTTCCATCCTTTCCCAAAGCCCCTTTCAGCTTCCAAATTAAATAAAAGCCATAGAGAACTGGAGGGGCAAGGAGATATTTCAAGGCTGACAGATGTGTCTTCCTCATTAGTATAGCGGTATCCCTGCCTGTCACATGGGAGACCGGGGCTTGATTCCATGACAGGGAGGCAAAGGTGTTACTTTGGCCAGGGCGTGGTGGCTCACCCCTGTAATCCCAACACTTTGGGAGGCTGAGGTGGGTGGATCACGAGGTCAGGGGTTTGAGACCAACCTGGCCAGCATGGTGAAACGCCATATCTACTAAAAATACAAAAGTTAGCCAGGCTTGTTGGCAGGCATCTGTAGTCCCAGCTACTCAGGAGGCTGAGGCAGAAGAATTGCTTGAACCTGGGAGGCAGAGGTTGCAGTGAGTGAGCCGCAATCAGAACCACTGCACTCCAGTCTGGGCGACAAAGCAAGACTCCGTCTCAAAAAGAAAAAAAAAAAAAGACTGACAGACAGTTGGAGTAAATTTAGGGTAGGGTAGGGTAGGGTATTTTCCTTTCTTACAACAAGAGAGCTAGTCTAGCAACTTTCATCCATCAGTCTTACGAACTACATGGGAGTCTCAAAGGGACAATTTCACAAATTTAGCAGCTTAGAAAAACAAAAATTGACGATCTCACAATTTCTGTGGGTCAGAAGTCCAGGCATGGGTTAGCTGAGTCCTGTGTTTAGGGTTTTACTATGCTGAAATCAAGGTGTCAGGCAGGGTCACAATCTTATCCAAGGCTTAGGACCCTCCTCCTAGCTCATTCTGATTGTTGGGAGAATTCTGTTCCTTTCGGTTATAGGATGGGGCCCCTATTTTTCTGTTGGCTGTTAGACAGATGACCCCAGGTCCTTACAACATGGCCTAATCTATTTACAAGAATTACTACTTTGAGGCTAACAGAAGAGCACCTTCTGCTGCTTTTTGTCTCCTGTAAGGGTTCAAATGAATGTGTGAGGCCAAAGCAGGGTAATCTCCCTTTTGATTCACTCAAATTTAAATTATTAGGGATTTTAATCACACTTGCAAAATCCATTCAGTGCTGCCATATAAAAAAACTAACCCTGAGAGTGACAGTCCATCAGAATCATGGATACCACCCACACTAAGGGGAAAAATTATAAATACATGGGCATGGGTCTGGTCACTGGGGTCATTCTAGAATTCTGCCTACTACCAGTGGGAATATCAGTAATAAAGATGCAATAAAAAGACCATTCCAACTAGAAAACCATTGACCAAAAAATTACAAAAAGTTGAAAGAGAGGAGATATCTTTATCTTCCACCTTGAAGGTGCTAAGAAATATGGTAGGTGATTTCTAGTAAGAAAGGCCACTAAAGAATTCTGGGCAGAATCTGTATGAACATGATCAGGACTTCTTCTAGAAAGAATACAAGATCACTGAACTATGAAAAACTATACTGGCTGGGTGCAGTGGCTCAAGCCTGTAACCCCAGTGCTTTGGGAAGTTGAGGCAGGAAGACTATTTGAGGTCAGGAGCTTGAGACCAGCCTCAGCAAAAAGGTGAGACCTTGTCTCAACAAAAAAGTTAAAAAACTGGCCAGGTGTGATGGCACATGCAGTGGTGCACACCTGTGGCCCTAGCTACTTGGGAGGCTAAGGCAGGAGTATCACCTGATGTCCAGGAGGTCAAGGCTGCAGTGAGCTATGATCACACTGGTGCACTGCACTCCAGCCTGGGGGACAAGCAAGACTCCATCTCAAAAAAAACCAACAACAACAACAAAAAAGCTGTACTGTAAATCAGTAAACTGGCAGACAGTCTGAATAGCAAATAATCAAATCCAGAAATTCCTGCCAGTATGGGGGCAGGGGAAGGGTGCAGAAGTAAGGAAAGCTTAGACTCTTTTATTTTGTCTTAAAAAAAAAAAAAAGTATACTCTTAAAAAAAAAAAAAGAAGGTATACTACACACTCAAGAGGATGGTAAAAATTTGAGCCCATAAAAATACATGAGTGAGAATGTAGAGCAACTGATAATGTCATACAATTTCTTATCAATTTCTATAAAGGTAAAATGCTTGTATCTCCTAAAGCCAAACACATGCCGATGTCATGAACCAACAATTCCATTCCTAGGTATATTCCCATGAGAAATTAGTGCATTTGTAACACAACTGTTCATAGGATAATTATCTATAGTAGCCCCAAAGTGGAAACAATGAAAGTCCATTAAAAGATGAATGAATGAATTGTCCTATAGTCATAGAATAAAATACTATGCAATAATAAAAACTGATATGCAAATCAGGAAGAATGAATGTGCCAGACATTTTGTTGAGTTACAGAAGCCAGACACACAAAACGCAGTATGATTCTATTTATTTAGAGTTAAAGAACAGGCAAAACTAAGAGATAGAGTTAGAAATCAGAATAGTGTTGACCCTCAGGGAGTGGTAAGAAGTATGGGAAATCTTCTGGGTGGTAGTTATATGGGAATATATGTGTGCAAGAATTCAGCTGTACATCTAAGATGAGTGCATGTTACACACTTCACTGCAGGTACATTCACCTCAATAATAAGTGAAATCTAATCAAAGTATAATAATAATATTAATAAATAAACTAAGGTTTAAAAAAGGGAGAAAGAACAGAAAAGATTCAGTATACAGGCATCTAAAACTCCAGTGTTAGAGACACAAACTTTTTTTTTTTTTTGAAGACAGAGTTTCACTTTTGTCACCCAGGCTGGAGTGCAATGGCGTGATCTCAGCTCACTGCAATCTCCACTTCCCAGCCACAAGCGATTCTCCTGCCTCAGCCTCCCAAGTAGCTGGGATTACAGGTATGTGCCACTATACCCAGCTAATTTTGTATTCACCATATTGGCCAGGTCAGTCTTGAACTCCTGACCTTGTGTGATCCACCCACCTCGGGCTCCCAATGTTCTGGGATTACAGGCGTGAGCCACCATGCCACACTCAATTTTCTTTAATATAAAGTATATTATTATTACTTCTAAAAGTATTTATAGGAACTACAAATTTCAAAGTGTAAAATGCAACAAATATGGCTAATAACTAAACAGAAACCAACTAAAATAGATAGAAAAGTAGCAGTTACTTAAAAAGAGTTAATTATTCCTCTTGGGCATTATAATTGCCAAAAAAAATGTCCTGGAAGTGACAGTAAAAAGAAGACCATACTGAGTATCATTTGGGGATGACAAAGGATTTCAATTGGTTAGAATAAGTTAGACCAAATTCTGTATCTATTTTAAGGCAACTGCATCTATTGTGTTAGGGGAAACACCATAATTTAGGAATGATAGTCAACCACTCAATTTACATGTTAAAGAATTCTTATGGAAAAAGTTCCTGTCTTGAGGAATTTTAAAAAATGATTCACGACATATCTAAGTGGATATGGAGTTAATGGTTCTCAATAACAGTCCTGTAATCTAGAAATGGTAGATAATCATAAATGAGTGAATGATTCATCCCACCAATAGCCTTGTTTTTAAGTCCTCTTTCAGCAGACATGCTGTGGGGAATGATATCCATAAACAATTCATTGCTTGCTTTCCAAGCCAAGTCAAAAATTTCCCTTTCAGATCAGCTGTAACTTTTTTTTTTCAAACTTTGTTTCTGTGATGGTTACCTTTATATGTCAATTTGACTGGGCTAAGGGAAGCCCACAGAGCTAGTAAAGCATTATTTCTGAGTGTGTCTATAAGGGTACTTCTGGAAGAGGTCAGCTTTCCAATCTGTAGACTTGAAGAAAGAAGCTCTCCCTCACCAATGTATTGCCCAATCCGTTAAAGGATTACAACTGCATTTTTATTTTTGTTTTCACAAGCGGCAAGAAAGTGATGTCAAGCTGGAGGCAAGAGGAAGGCAAAACAATAATGTACATAAAACAATGCCAAATTTTCAGCTGCCATTAATTCATATATAGAAGGGCTGTCCTTTCCATTTTAACTTCTTTACTAGCCATATTCCTATCGTCCTAAATTATTTGTGTAGTAAAATTTTGAGTTCGTGCCTCTGCAGATCAAATGGTTTTGAAGAAAAATGGCCACGTTCATTATGGCCATTAATATTTATCTCTGGGGTGGATATAGGCCGGAAAGACGAATTCACTAAAGGTCACCAAGTGTGGCCCTCTTAGTTAGAGGTATATGTGAATCACACCTACGTTCTCAAAATGGATATCACTTAACATTACAAGATTGGGACAATCTCTGAGGTAAACACATTTTCTCAACACTCTAGAAAGACTTCTGTCAGAGAAGAAAACAGGAAAAACGGGGGTGGGGGGAGGAGTTTCTAGAGACCCTTGTAGGAGATACTACTAGAACTTACTTGTCCATTAACAGGCTTATTGGTGCATTAATTTAAAAAAAAAATTTACTGAGTGCCTCCTATGTGTGAAGAATGATGCCAGGTGCTACAGATTATGGGTAAAATAAGAGTTGCTAACATTTATCAGTACTTAACATGTGCCAGGCACAGTTTTTTGTTTTGTTTTGCTTTGAGACGGAGTGTCGCTTTGTCACCCAGGCTGGAGTGCAGTGGTGCGATCTTGGCTCACTGCAACCTCTGCCTCCTGGGTTCACGTAATTCTCCTGCCTCAGCCTCCTGAGTAGCTGGGACTAGAGGTGTGTGCAACCATGTCCAGCTAATTTTTGTATTTTTAGTAGAGCCAGGACTTCACCATGTTGGCCAGGCTGGTCTCAAACTCCTGACCTCGGGTGATCCACCTACCTTGGCCTCCCAAAGTGCTGGGATTGCAGGCATGAGCCACTGTGCCAGGCCCCAGGCACAGTTTTAAACATTTTTCATGTGTTAACTCATTTCATCATCACTATGGCCCTATGAGGTTAGGTATATTATATTCACAGTTTAAGAAAATGAAAGTGACACACAGAAGGAGTTCATGTGCCCAAGTCACCTAGGTAGTAAGTCACATTCCACAGACCACACTCTGAACCTTAACTAGTCCCCAGACTCTGCCCTGAGGAACAGACAGTGGGCAAGTGACTGAGAATCCAAGAACCTAGAGCTTTGGAGATAAATGAGATTCAAAACAAAACAAAACAAAAAAATCATTTACCTTCTTCCCTTTGCAACTGAGAAAACTGGTTAAGTGACTTGCACAAAGTCAGAGCAAGTTATCAACAAACATCTCTAGTAGTTTGATTTTAATAATAAAAATACAGGGTACATCAAGGAATAAAAATTAAAGAATTCATATTCGTAAGAGACTAGAGTGGGCACTAAAACTAATATATCAATGAAAGCCTAGAAAAAAAGAGAAAGTAGTATTTGCAATTAAAAAATAAAAAGAGGAAAAGGGATGGAAGAAAACCGTAACTCCATTACTCTGAACTTGGGAAGAGTAATGGTTATGAGTAATCACACACTGCTGAAAGCCTTACACTTGAAGGAAAAATAGAAGATTAGATATGTAATAAAATTATATTAGGCTAGATTAGACAGATCTAAACACAACTAAAAGCATATACAATGAAACGCTATCTTTACCCCTAACGCTCCATAAAAACTACTCCTCTTTTTATATTTCCTATCTTAATAAATAACATCATTACCTACCCAAGACACCAAAACACATCCCTCCTGCTGAAACACCACACAGAATGAGTCACCACGTCCAACTGATTTTACCTCCAAAATAGGTTCTGGGTCACTTCCCACCTCACCTCAATATTCTTCTATAAGCTCTCACCTGAAATAACACCACAACTTGCCTCTGTGTACACTCTCATTCCACTCAATTCATTCTCCACACAGTCATCAGAAAACATTTTCCAAACTGCACGTTTCATTATGCGACTCTCCTACTTTAAACCCTTGGAGGACTCCTTATCACCCACAGGACAAAACCGGAACCTTCCTGCTATGGTATACCAGGTCTTTTGAGATCTGCCTACCAGTCTTCCCTGTCTATATTCAATCTTCCCCATACACTTGATGCTTAACCACAACAAATTATTTCCAGTTCCATGAAATTCTCACACATCTGTGTGTTCATTCACATCTTCTCCCTACTTGCAGCGAGTTCTCCCTTCCCTTGTTCAGTGTCAACTCATCTTACCAGTTCCGCGTAAGGATTCCACCTTTGTAATACTTCCTATGACTTCCCTTGAAAATGTTGAGTGTTTTCTCTTCTGTACTCCCCAAAGTACTTCTAATATTCACTGAAGCTGTGACTGTTTGCATGTCTTATCTTCTACAGCATCTAGAACTCCTCTAAAACTCTCTCTAGTACACAGAAAATGTTCCAGGAACAGGCCCCAGAATATAGTTGGCCTAGAAATGTTGACTGTACACCATAACCTCCAGTGTGTCAACTGATATGACAGCCCTAAGAACTAACCAGCATTAACTTCATTACACAGATGAATAACCTAGAGCTCAGAAAAGTAAAATGCCTTGCCTAGAAAAGCTAGGATGAGTAATAGGTGATCATTCAGCTAAACCATAACACTCCCCAAGCTACTCAAAGCCCAAACGGAGCTGCACCAATATTCCACAGATGAACATCACTAACCAACTGAACAGGGATATGTAAATGAGTTAGCTGGTGCTGAAATCAGACATTAATGTGCAAACAAACAGGGACTTATTTGAGCTAAGTGGGCATGAATATGCAAATTACTGGCTGCAATTCAGTAGATGTCATCACAATTCTAGGAATGAACATCCTATATTATGACTATTACAATATTCATGTTGCATTCATACATACTATCATATATTACCGTAATATGGGCTTCTCCAGTTTAAAATTGTGGGGAAGCCAGAAGTAACTTAATGCATGTTTTCATCCACACCAAAATGACAAGCTGGAAATCAGATGTGAGCACACAGAGCTCTGCAATCTCTATATAGAACCAGGCAGCCATCATGATCGCTTGCAGTTCAAGCTGAACATTCTATTTTTAACTCAAGGTAGTTTAGAAATAGGTTGTGCTGGGAGCTCTACCAATATGTCCAGCCTCAGCTACCACACACAGTCTAATATAATATGCTATAGTAAGTGCATTTAACACAAAGTTATTAATGCACTATATCACCAGTACACCATTGGTTCTTATCAATTCTTAATCTCTTATTAGGATGAACAATGGCCAAAGCCATTCACAATAGCTTTGATGTACTTTCATCTCTGACTCCTGAAAGTAACAAATTACAATCAGTAAAAATCTGTATACATAAACTGAGTTCCTTAATTAGTAGAAAAATATCCGATTCATGTTGTGAAATTCTGATGAGAGAAGAGCCTATACTCTCACACTTTCATACACTCACCTGTACTGTGCCTGGTGCCTGAAATGCCTGCCTCAATTTCTTTACCTGGAAAACTTCTCTTCATCTGTTATAACCAAGTTTAAGCTTTAAATATTTATAGATGCCTCCCTGCCTTTCCCAGAACTTCTATATGCATCCCAGTTGTCCATATACATACACACAGCTCCGTGATAGTGTGCATCACAGAGCTGTGATCACTCGTGTTCCTGCTGAATTAACTGAGATATAAGTAGGGCTGCATGTAACATGAATCAAAACACTAGTGAATTAACAAGTCAGACAACTACTCCTCTCCCATGCAGAAGTCTGGGATGATGTGGTGACTCTGGTCCAGGAAGTTCTTGAGGTATGGCACTGCACAGTATCAGAAACCCAGGCTCCCTCTGTCTTGTTGCTGTAGCTTCCCTTCAGTGCTGCCTCACCTGCATGGTGGAGGAGGACTTACCACATTCCATTCATATTCATACCTTCACACACATGCTGGGCTGGGAGAGAAAGACAGTCCCTTTCTTCCCATTAAGAGCATGACCCAAAGTTACACACATTACTTTCAATCACATCCTATTAGTCAGAATTAAATTACATGTCCATGTTGGCTGCAAGGAAAGTTAGAAATGTTCCTATTTTGGGTGGCTCTGTGACTAGCAAAATATCAGGGACTCTATGATTTGGAGGAAAAGGAGAACAAATGCTGGGAGGCAGGTGACCATCTGAGTGACACATTTATAGTCCCTTTCTTTTCTTTTGGCCTTCAAAGACAGTCCTGTTCATTATTTTATTCTGAGGGCCTAGTGAAGTATCCAGCACAAGTAAACATACAATAAATCTACACAGGATTAATAAATAAACAGAAGGTCATTTAACACAGAAAACAAAAGTATAATCGCTGCTGACTCCAATTAATATTGGGTGTCTGCCATCCCAGATGGAGGATGATGGAGGGAACAGGTAAGTTGGGAGGAAACTCTTCTAACCACAAAGATGTCTCCTCATAATGACTTAAGGTACAGTACTAGTTCAGGGGTAGTTGATAGCTTTGGCACGTACCAGGAGTTGCGACGGAAGTGCTGCTGTCCAGAAAACCCCACATTTGGCCTGGATTTCTAAATGGGAACATAAAACTACATACATGGTTTTGTCTCTAAAGCTTTAAGAGACTTCTTTAAAAACTGTTTATATCTGCACATTTTATGAAATGTATGAGCACATATGACATTTGTACAGTTTTTAAAAGAATAAAACAACAATATTTCTATAACAGCTTAAGAAACAGAACATTACTAGTATCTTTGAATCCCCACAAGCTCCTCTCTTTGGTTACATCCCTTCTCCATCCTCTCCAGAGGTGATCTCTTCCTTGAGTTTTATATTTATGCCCTTACCTTCTTCACTTTTTTATCACACAGGATATATTCCTATGAAACAGGTTATTCAGTCCTGTCTGCTTCTGACCTTCATACAAATGACATTAGATTTTACATATATTAAATATATTAGATATTATATACTAGATTCATATATATATTGCATATTAAGTTTACATGTGTAAGATATGAGATTTATATATTATATATTAGACTTTATAGAGATTTTATATATATTACATTATAAATGTTTACATATTTTTATATATAATCTAATTTCTAATATATAATCTAATATTTTCTTATATGACTACTTTTGAGATTCAACCAACTCAATGTATAGCATAGTTCATTTCATTTTCATTGCTACATAGTATTCTACTTTGTGGCTCTAGGACAACTTACATATCCATCCTTCTTTCTATGGGTATTTGAGCTGTTTCTCAGTTTTTGCTACTAAAATAATGTTGTTATGAATAGGTTTGTCTTTCACATTTATCAACCTATTGAAAATTTATTTCCGGCCAGGCACGGTGGCTCATGCCTGTAATCCCAGCACTTTGGGAGGCCGAGGCGGGAGGCTCATGAGGTCAGGAGATCGAGAACATCCTGGCTAACACAGTGAAATTCCATCTCTACTAAAAATACAAAAAATTAGCTGGGCGTGGTGGTGGACGCCTGTAGTCCCAGCTATTCAGGAGGCTGAGGTAGGAGGATGGCGAGAACCTGGGAGGTGGAACTTGCAGTGAGCCAAGATAGCGCCACTGTACTCCAGCCTGGACGACAGAGAGAGACTCCGTCTCAAAAAACAAACAAACAAACAAACAAAACAAAACAAAACAACAGAAAATTCATTTCCCTAAATGATATGAGGTACAAATCCGATTTCTTTTTTTTTTTTTTTTTCCTGTATGCATGATCAATTGTCTCACCATTCTTTATTGGCTGGTCTGTTCTCTTCCTAAACTTTATAACGTCATTTCGCCCTCATATAATATTTCCATAAGTCTGCTTCTGAGTCTTCAGTGTTTTCAATAGTACTCTGGGTGCCCACACAGAGGAAGGAAAAAGAAAAATATGAAGTGGGGGCTGGGGCAGATGGGGCTCTGAATCCTCAACCCCACTTTGTTAAACTATCTCCACTTCTACCTGTTGTCTACCTTGAACTGTGAAATAAGATGAAACAGAAGAAGAGTTCTATAACTAAAAATGAATTTAAAAAGCACTAGACTATGAGTTCTAAAGCACTGTCTAACACTAAAATCTATTGTTTGATTTTCCAGATATCACACTATCTGCAACTTTACATAAATTTCCTCTGAAATTTGGTAATTAATAGCTCCCTTCAGAAAGGAAAATTTCTATTAATACTATTAGTATTCTTAAAAGGATCCAAACTTCATTTTCAAATATAAAATTATCTCACGAATTGTGTTTATTGGGACAATAATAAATTCATTATTTAGCATTTTCACCCGTTTCTAATAATTACTTTCTTTACTATATGCCATAAATGTTGGTGGTCTTCTCTGTACTTTAACAAGGCTTAACTCATAATGAGTGGTATTACATAAACTATTAGAATTGCTAAAAATATACCTTCTTGTGGGCCTAAAAAAGGTCTAATAAGATGAGCAAAGCTGTTATTTCTACCTTATTAAAAAAACTAATGTGAATCAAATAATTAAAAATATGAGATATAAGTTAACTTTTAAATTTCCCTGTTGCATCGTTTCAGAAGTTTTTGTTCTGAAAACAAAAACTTTTTACACAAATTTAGTGTTTTTTTGTTTGTTTTTTTTTTTTTTTTTTTTTTTTTGAGACAGAGTCTCACTCTGTCGCCCAGGCTGGAGCACAGTGGCACGATCTCGGCTCACTGCAACCTCCACCTCCCAGGTTCAAGCAATTCTCCTATCTCAGCCTCCCGACTAGCTAGGACTACAGGTACACACCACCAAGCCCAGCTAATTTTTCTATTTTTAGTAGAGACAGGGTTTCACCATATTGGTCAGGCTGGTCACAAACTACTGACCTCAGGTGATCCACCTGCCTTGGCCTCCCAAAGAGATGGGATTGCAGGAGCGAGCCACCATCCCCCGGCCGTAAATTTGGCTTTTTAAAAAAACCTTATAATTGAAGTATAATACAAATATAGAGAAATGCATTTGTTCAACTTTTAAAACTCAAATACATTATATTTCATTTACCAGCATTCCCTCTTTTCTCACATCTGTATGAATGAATAGAATCCTTTTAGAAATAAGGTTAGATGTCATCAACTAGTTCTGTGTGATGACCAAGTATCATTATCTCAAGAGTGAGGTTCTTAGGCTTTACTAAGCAATGGGCTTTGTGATTGTTATTTTGTACTCTCAAAGATCCATGTTATCGTAAATTCCAGGCTCTTCCACATGGTTCAGCTACCCATGGTTTGTCTACTGGCTAGACAAAATAATGCATGGATCAGATTTATTCAGAAAACAAATCTAATTTGTATAAACTAAATTCATAACTAAAGAATATTTTTAAATAAAATAAATTTCTACATCATATCAATTAAGGCTAAAAAGTAATACACTTGATAACAATCTTGGCATAAGAATAATTTTATTTCCTAAATGATTTGAAATAAGGCAATCTGTTCATGACCTGAGGAAAGTATATTTATTAGTTACAACGTCTTAGGGATAGAGAAAGAAATTAGCATTTGTAAAAATTCTATTATAACTTTATTATAAGACAAATCATACATATAAGTAAGTCAAGGTCATTCTTCTAAAAAGCAAGAATATAAATCTACGAAGAAAAGGGGAATCAATTTTTAAACACTATTTTAGAGGCTAAGACAGAAAAGATAACTATGAAAGATTAAAAGTTATTTTGCGATAATTATATGCAATTTTCAGAAGAAAAAATGTACTTTTTTTTCATGTTGCCTGCATACTGTTACATAGTTATTATTAACGAAGTCATTAAGCAAATTCTAGAAGGCTACAAAGAATTTTCTAATCAAACTTCAGGGTATAAAGTTTTGAAAGTGCTTCTTATATTTAAGGCTGCAGAACAAATATACGTCATGAGCGTAATATTGCTATACAAAATAACGCACCTCACTTCAATCAAAATGACCCCAAAAATGTGTGCGAAAGTGAACTATTGCCTTAAACGCTCCATTATAGAACAGCTTGCTATATAAGAGACTCCTATTATAAATCCTTTTAGTAAAAATGGATAATCAACTCAGAGTGAATCTATCTAAAATACTATCTCAAACCTTTTCTTAAGGCAAGACACCCCCGAACAGATTAATTACATACAATATCATTAAGCATTCACAATCCTAGTCACCAACAACCCATTAGAGAGAAAAACTCAGAAAATTCAAGTCAGGTCAGTATAAGAGCTCAGTTTTTCCTTATGCTAGTATGTCCATATTTACTATGTAATACAAATTATCTTAAAGAAGTGAAGTCTCAAGTGGTTGGAGATTTACAGAACATTTTAATGTCAGGGCTATAGAAAGGCCACTCATTAAACTAATGGAAATAAAAATGGCACTCTAAAGGTAATATCATTGAATAAAAACAGAAGTATTAAGCAGTCCCGAGATAGAAAAGAAAATATAATGGAAATTGAGTATATATTTCTATTTGAATCAATGGCAATTAATATACTCTTACTCATTCATGAGCTTTAATGTCCTTAAAAATGAGAAAAGATAAATCACAGGACTCCCAGTCTGTTTATTTAAACAGCTACTAGGTTTCTCAAATAAGTAGGCTTGTACCTACAAATAAGGAGATATTAAAGACAGAATCATATGTGTTCATCATATATGTCTTTAAGTGCCTAATTCAAGCCAAGCATTATCCTAGGTACTGAAATGTACCCGTGAATAAGGCTTGCATTCTGGGTCAAGGGAAGTGAAGGAAGTTAAGAAATTAATAAGACATGTACATATTAAGAAAAGTATAATGAGAAAAATGTTTTAAATATTGTGATAAAGAATTATAATGTGGAGAGACAGGATGCGAGAAAAGGTCAGAAAATAATGAGAAAAGGGCAGAAGACACAGATATGGAGGTCAGCTGTGCTCAGGCACCAAGTGAAGCTTGGTCTTGGCTGAGATCATCTGGGGAAAGTCTACAAAGTGAGCACAGAAGAAATCCCAGGACCAAATCATGAGATACTCCAACAGACTTTTGACAAGACTCAGAAAGAACGTGAGGATAAGAAAAAAAAAAAAAACAGCAGAAAGATCAGGTGAAATGAATACCAGAAAAAGCTAATACTAAGTCTGCCAAGCAGAGACCACTGGTGACTCGGAGAAGAGCTAACTCAGTGGACTGCAGTTGAAGAGAAAATGGGAAGTAAAGAAGTAGATGGAGCACTCTTAACTCCATGATGATAATTTTTTAATTTTTATTTATTTATTTACTGACTTATTTATTTAATTACTTATTGTGAGATGGAGTCTCACTCTGTCACCCAGGTTGGAGTGCAGTGGTGTGATCTCAGCTCACTGCAACCTCCACTTTCCAGGTTCAGGCAATTCTCCTGCCTCAGCCTCCCAAGTAGCTGGGGTTACAGGCATCTGACACCTCACCAGGCTAATTTTCTTATTTTTAGTAGAGACAGGGTTTCACCATTTTGGCCATGCTGGTCTCGAACTCCTGACCTCAAGTGATCTGCCCACCTGGGCCTCCCAAAGTGCTGGGATTACAGGTATAAGACACTGTGTCTGGCCCAAGATGATTTTTTAAAACACCACTTTATCATTTAAATCAACATTGCTAATCTAATGTTTCTAATGTAGAAATTTTTAATATTAATAATTTAATATTTAAGTTAATAGTCACAACATTCCCCTAAAGTAGTCAGGACTGATAACAGTTCTAATTTTTTCCTATGAGAAATCTGAGGCAGAATGTCACTGATAAACCCGTGACCTTATTTTGGTCATGACTGGCAGTCTTTAGATTGTTTTTTGTTTTTTGTGTTTAACCCTCACCAGATAATGTGTTCATCAATTAGCTATTCCCCTGAAGAATTATACATTAAACCTGAGAAGCTATATTCAAATTAAATGTTCATTAAAACTTGTATCTTTCTTCACTCCCAACACTGCTGTCTAAGTACAACGAAACAGCAGAGGCTAAAACCACAGGAAGCCCATGATTAACACTGACACATCCACAAGTTAGATTTCCACCTGGTATCTCACACATTTTGAAGCAGCACCCGCATCTCTGCAGCCCAACTGCCAACAGCAGACTATATAATGAACCATCTGTACCATAACAGTTAGAGCCCATTGAGATGGGTTGATAACACCAAAGAAATCTCATTTTTTTAATCCTTTTATCCCCTTGGGTGTTGTTAGACTGAGTAACATTTCTAATTGTATGATAAATTGAAAATGTTGGCAGGAACTTAACTTTTGTAAAATTTGAGCTTTTTAATGTTACTTTGTCTTTCTGGTGGATTTCTTTGCCGCTCCCCTGCGATGGAAGGAACAGTTGACCTATGAACCGAAACTACTGGGAAGCAAACCTGCCGCTATATGGTGTTAACAGAAGAAACAAAAATCTTCCCCTAGTCTCTTATGGTTTCACTGAATTATTCAATTATGATGCCTTTTCAGGGATAAGTTGAAATGCAAATCTCATTGTGGTCCTTGGACCAGTCAGATTAATGGAATAATTGAAAAAGGACAGTAGTTTTTAATGGAAGACAGGTATGATTTTCTTCTCTTTTTTTCCTGTTGAAATGTTAAAAGCATTCATCAGAGAAACTTTCCCTCCTGAATGAATCATCATCAGACTTTTACAAAAACTGGTCCACTGATTCATTCTCTCACCAAGTGTGTAATATGTCAGTTCACCTAAAGTATTTTTAATGGTTATTAGGAACATAATGTGCTTGCTAACTATTACTTTTTTTCTATTGTAACCAGAAATATTCCTTGCTGAAAACTGGTAAGTTCAATTGATTTGTGCTTGAAAGCCCATATTTCAATTAATTTTTTGAAGGATGGGAAAATTCCTAGTTAGATTATAGTGATTTCTCCATTAACCATCCTCACAGAGTAAAATTTCTCTGTCACTTAGATTTTAAAATGTTTTTCAATTACATACAGTAGTTTTGTCCTGGGCCAGAGAGCTCAAGGGCAATATTTCTACTTAATAAAGCTTATAACTGCAAAGGACAAAACCATAGATGTATACCCTCTACTTTGCCTTCAACTTAAAGACTAATGGAAAACTATAAAGCTGAAAGTGGCTCCTTTCAGGCCCTTCCTGCCTCTCCATGGTGCTCTCTATCCTATTTTAGATCCTAACTGTCCTCATTCATTCTGTCACTAAGTCAACCAGTATTTATCAAACATTTCTTGTACCAGGTGCTGTGCAAAGCACAGGAAATAAAATAGTATTTTACCCTTGGAGCTTATAGTTTTGTGGCAAACTCAAACAAGAGAGCATTGTTCCACAATGCAGTATGGAAAGTACTCAGCAGAACATCATTAAAGATGTGGCAGTAACACACAGCAGGGGCCACAACCCCAGAATGTGTGTGTATTTGTGACAGGCTGAGAGAGGAGGGACAAGCAGGGAAGCCCATCTGAATGAGTGACACCTAAATTTAACTTGGAAAGCTCAGGAGGGCTTAGCCATATACAGATGACAGAAAGGACAAACAGAATGTGTGTGAAAACTCTGAAGTCACACCACAGTACTAGAAATAGAGGAGAAGAAGAAAGGCATAGCATCCAGTGTATGTCAGACACCTTTTGAAACACTTCCTAGCTTAACTCACCTAATTTTCATGACCACCTCATGAAGTTGGGAGTGTTACTTTTATTCCCATTTAGAGAAAAGGAAAAAGAGGCACAGAGACCATGGAACTTGCCGGAGGTTACAAAGAGAGTGCTGGGGAGCCAGGTTCCTAAACGGAAGCGACCTGGGCCCAGAGCCACCTACTCTGCACTGCCACCCTACACTGTCTCTCAAGAGAGCGTGGACCACTGGGGCGGGGCTGAAAAGCCTTCCCATGGCTGCCGCACAGAGTGCTCTCCATTCTCACTCACACAAGCAGAAAGAATCTGCCACCAGTGTTGTGCCCTTGTTGACTAATTATGCTTGAGTGTGAGTGAGCGATGAGAGGTCCTTGGTCCCTATGTAACCACAGGGACATGTTCTGCCTGTTCATCTGGAAGGGTCAAATGGAAGGCTGCACTGTGCTGCCGGATGTCGACACTGGAAGAAGGTGGGCATGTGTGGGGACAAGAACACACAGAACTCTACTTTCCACTCAATTTAGCTGGGACCTTATAACTGCTCTAACAGATAATGTTTATCAATTTTTAAGAAAGAAAATAATCAGGACTCAACCTAAAAAAGAAGAAAGGAGACGCTTTGTCACCATCAAATAAATGTATGTGTATTAGAAGACAGGTGGAGAGAAAATATGGAGGCAAATGTAAACTGTTCCTTAAGGCAACTCTGAAGAGAAATTAAAATTAGGACACCGTGAATGTGAAGATACACTAACCTTAGATAAGCTGCTAAGGGCAGTTCAAGCACAATCCTACCTCCTGCAAGAATGTATGTTCTGTTATCATCATTTCCTTTCACTGTCGGCAGCCTAGCCTCTTCTCCTGGGAGGCAGCAGCCTGCCAGAGCATGGGTCACCCTCCTCCTTCACTCCTTTCTGTCCTTTCACTTGTTCCAGGTCTAATGACTGTCTGTACTCCTCTTCATCAAGACTCTCGACATGCACGCTGCACGTCTTCCAGAATGCATGACAACCCTTTCATATTAAATAAAATGTTGGTAGGCTAATCTCCTCTTCCTAATACCCTAAACATACTTCTAGGCTTGTACTTCTGGTGACCACATATATGGGCTGTAGAACTATCACTGTGATGTAACTATGAGAGAGTACAGCAGCATCTCTGAAAAAACTTAGAGGTTATTCTATTAATAACAAAGGTGAAGTTAGGAATGACAAGGCAATAGTCTTTAAATCAAGAAAGGTTCAGTGGTTACTTCATAGTCTTGTGGTATAGAATAATGAGTCTTAAAAACTAAATATTTAATTACACAGGCCAGTCACTGCAAAATGCTAATGTATCAAAGACAGTAAAAGTATTTGTTCCCATCCCTCATGGAGAAAAGCCCAGAGTTATAAAATAATTTGTGTAATCACTCCTTTCTTGTAATTTCTCTAGCAATTTATCCATACCACACACTCAGTTGTTAGTATTTACTTCCTGATATTGTTATTGACGTGTGTGTGTATGTATTTATGCACACACACATATGTATACTTTACTTTCATAACTAGATCTTTAGGCTTTATATTTCTTTGTACCCAACTTCTATTACTTCCAACACCTAAGATGTCTTACACTTAGCAGGCCCTCACCAAATTTTTTTTTTTTTTTTGAACCGTGGTCTCATTTTCTCACCCAGGTTGAAGTGCCGTGGCATGATCTCAGCTCACTGCAACCTCTGCCTCTCAGGCTCAAGCAATCTCACCTCAGCCTGCTGAGTAGCTGGGAATACGCACATGCCACCATGCCCAACTAATTTTTGTATCTTTTTATAGAAACAGAGCTTCACCATGTCATCCAGGCTGGTCTTGAACTCCTGGACTCAAGTGATCTGCCCACCTCAGTCTCCCAAAGTGCTGGGATTACAGGTGTTAGTCACCACACCTGACCTCTAAATCTTTCGTAACTCATTACATTTACTATGATCAGCATCTTTTTGTCACAGAAGGAAATGTTATCAGTCTAATATATTTATTTATATTGCATTTATTTTCTAAATATTTTCTTCCTCAGCTTACAACTCTTTGGTAACCACACATGGGTATCAAAGATCCTGTGTATCACAGTTATGTCGATTATAACATACTATTTAGAGGAATCTTTTTCCCTTTCAATAATGACAGTGGTTGCGTTTTCCCTTTCCCAAATCTCAGGTACTCCTGTAATATTCTAGAAGGTGTCAAAAACAGCAATTAGAAGTAACAGTGGCAGTCGCAGAAGACCAGCATTCTCCTAGACTCTGACTGGACTCGGGTCTTCTGTTTAAGCAAGACAAGCCTGGCCTCATCTCTCTTTGCTTTGAATTCCCACTTGAACAGTCGCAGGTTTATGAGTCCTATGGCCACAGTAATGTTTTACCTGCTTGGCAGCAGATGCTGGGAAATTATAGACGAAACAAATTATTAAGTCATTAAATGTTTGTTATCTTGAAAGGATCTTGTGAATTCAGGAAACAAACTCACACGCAATAAAGGAGATATTCCTCCAGAAAATTAATTTTTCCAGAGAAAAATCAATCACCCACCTTGCAGTTCTCCACTCCGACTATAGAGTTCCCTTCTCTGTTCTCGCAGATAGGCGCTCATACTGATGGCATGGGAGGACGATTCGAACCTGCAGAGAAACATAGGGGAAACAGACAAGCAAGTATAAAATGAGTAAGGGCTGACCAGGTCTGTATTCCACAAGTATTCTACTCTGGTCTGTGTGGTGCTCCCCGACGTTCTGTGATGAAGACACTTTGGCTATACCATGACAGGGCCAGGGCCAGCTGCCACAGACCTTGATTTATGAATGATATTCCTGGCTAAGGCTCCATTACAACCGTATTTGGATCTTTTGCTAATTCTCCATTTCAACTGGTACAACTCTGATCTGCCCCAACTTCCTTTTGCTTTCAGACCCCCATCTGCCTTTGCCAGGATCCTTATACATACAGCAATGAGAGCATCCTATGAAGTCATTCTAATTACGTTACCATCCAGCTCAAAAGTCACCAGTGACTGCCATCTGCCAACACAGACACACTGGCTCCTCAGAGCAGAACTCGCGCCTAACTCCCATAGGTAGAGGACTAGACAAAGGACATACTAGAAATGTGGCTGAAAAATGGCACCAGAAAAGCAAGGCAGCTATAGTCTCTCCCTAAATGGCCGAAAAAACAGTTTCTTCTCTAAATGGCTGCTAGTTTTTTGACCTGCTGCCTACCATATAAAATACTCTCAAAAATACCAAGCTACGCAATATTGTTCACACCTACCCAGGAACTATTTCAGAGGTTAGAAACACTGGTGAAGGAAGGAGAACGAGAGACTCATGACAAAGAACAGGTTTCTAAAACCTAAAATAATAACTATAAAAAGAAATAACAAAAACAAATCAGTCTTAAGAGAAACGTGCAAGTAAGAAAAAAACAGATAAAATTATGACATATCAAACAGTAAATCCTTTGATGTGCTAAGAGATTCCATTTCAAACTGAGATTTCAAAGGCAGGATAACAACCTGCCAGACGGAGGAATCCTTCTATGAATGACTGCCACTAAGGGGTAAGCAGCAACATAGTACAAGCAACAGCGCTAATGGGATAGGTTTCTGGCAACAAGGCAGGCACACCATCATTTTCTCAATTATGTCTTCTTTATCCTTTCCTTGACAAGGAAGATGAATACCAAGATGAATGTCAGTCTGTGAGGGAAACACTTGGGTTACTTGATCCCCTCTCTGCACCCTGCCAAGAACTAAGAGGGTACTAACAGCCGGAAAGCAGGCAAAGTGTGCAGTACTTCAAACATGCCACCTGCCAGTCAAGGGCAGAAAAGAAGCCACTGACCTCCAAAAAGCATGCTGACAGCTATTGATCAGATATGACAAAGAAAAAAAAATAAACTCTTAAGCAAAGAATAGAGAGGCACACATAGCACAATAAGGCAGGACTTAAACAAACTTAATTAACCTTAGCTAAGGGCAATTAAAGAGGGTAATAAAGTCCTTCACATATGTGATAAAAACAGATTACAGCTCGCCAAAATCTTAATCCTTTATGACTTGATGTATTTTTGCTACTCAGGAATTCTTTTTATGTCTGCGACAAGTCACAGATTGATATAATTTTGCAGTAAAAGAGGCACTAGAGATTGAGTCTCACCTCCTTATTTTATAGCCAGAGGCACTGAGACCTGCCCAGACTCACATGGGCTCAATGATAGAACCAAGACTGGAAACAGGTACATCTGTAATAATGGCCTAATTCTGTGTCTCTGTGATAAGTTTCATTACTGCCCAATAATAATAAATGTGTAATAATTATTTAAGACAATTTGTTCATTTCCAACAATTTCTATTTTTTTTTCCAATACCACAACTTCAGAAGCACTGGCTAAATGTTTGAAAATGTGTATGCCGTCTGACTGAGGCTGAAAGTCAGAGTGATGGTTGAGAGCATGAACTCTAAAAACCCTAAAGCCTGCTTTCTGCAATGATTCCATATTTAGAAGGTTCAATTGAGCTAGAAATAGAGAAAAGAAAAAAGAGAAGAGGAGAGGAGAGGAGAGAAGAAGAGAAAAGAAGAGAAGAGAAAAGAAAAGACAAGACAAGAAAAGAGCCTGGTGAAGCGCATTTGAGACAGTGTCAGTTGCCTCTACCAACTACCTTTTCCTTCTACTATCTTTGTGCTTGCTGGTATAGCTCTGATTCCATCTGGGCATTCTACTTCCTTGCTCTTTACTCAGTCATGTGCTCAGAAAAAGTGGCTTCCTCTCCAGCTGGAAACCTAGCACCAGAGAGGAACCTGACTAGTTTAAGACAACCACTGAGATCTGCTTCCCCTTGCCAGTGACTAATTTAGTAATGGGCTTATGACCCAATCCTAGAGCTTAATAGGAACTTACCAAAGAGTTTTGTCACTAGCAGAAATGACTAATAAATTGATAATTAATAAGTACTAATTTAAAAATATTTAAAATGGTACAGCCACTTTAGAAGACAGTTTGACAGTGTCTTATGAAGCTAAACATAGTATTACCAAATGATCCAGCAATGTTGCTCCCAGGTATTTACAAAAATGAGTTGAAAAGTTATGTCACACCAAAACCTGCACATGAGTGTTTAGAGCAGCTTTATTCATGATTGCCAGAAGTTGGAAGCAACCAAAATGTCCTTCCATAGGTAAATAAGCAAGCTATGGCATATCCACACAAACGAATGTTACTCAGCAACACAAAGAGACACCTATCAAGCCACAAAAAGATGTGGAAGAAATTTAAATGCATCCTGCTAAGTGAAAGAAGCCATTCTGAAAAGGCTAAACACTGATTCTGACTATACGACATTCTGGAAGAAGCAAAACCTGTGGAGATAGTCAAAAGATCAGAGGTTGCCAGGGGTTAGGGAGGGTGGAGGGATGAATATGTGGTGAATGGAAGATGTTTAGGGCAGTGAAACTGTTCTGCATGACACTGTAATGGTGGATACATGACCTTATGCCTTTGTGAAGACCCATTGGAACTGTGCAACGCAAAGAGTAAACCCTAATGTAAACTATGGAATTTAGTTAATAATGACATGTCAATACTGGTTCATCAATTCTAACAAACAGACCACGCTAATACCAGATGTTAATAGGGTAAAACGAGAATGGGGAAATATAAAGGAACTCTCTGTGTTTCCTGCTCTACTTTTCTATAAAGCTAAAACTGTTCTAAAAATAAAGTCTATATTTTTTTTAAAGAGACAGATTCACAGGGAGAATCACATGCTATTTTCTTGCCCACACTGTCTTTAGTGGACTGGACACACCTCGTGATCACAATAGAAAACATTACTAATGTGTTGAGAATGGCAATACAGAGAGATGGAAAGGGCTGAGTCCTTTACGATACTGTACAGTTGAATTAAGGAAACATCCACATTCATCCCTGTTATGTGAGATGGTAACTTTCCTATAGTTCAACCTGTTGTACTTAAGGTTTTATGTTACTTGCAGCCTAAAGCATTTTAACTGATATTGCAGCTACTCTCTGAATAAAACTATTTAAAAAGGAATGCATTCAATAAACGGAATAGATTTCATTTCTGGCAGGGACATACTAAATAAATCTCTCTGCTAGATCACAAAATAAATAAACTGTTGAAGCTTTCTTTAATTATTAAAAACACTACAAATCTAAGACAAAAACAAGCCTCAAATGTGAATCAATAGAAGGTATTAGAGCTCCAACTAGTGAAAAAGAACAAATTCAATATACTGGGATACTTCTGTGGTGGTCACTTTACATGCTTATATTTACAGACACAACTTCTTAAATATCTACTAAACCCTCAAAAGAAATAGATCTAAAGTAAGACTGCCAGGATTTAAATCCTCCTTCTACCACATGTTAGCTATGCGACCTTATATAAATTCCTTAACCATTCATGTCTCAATTTTTTTTATGTATACAAAGTATACAACCCTTGCCTATAAGGTTGTTGTAATTAGTAAATAAAATAATCTATGAAAATAATGTAATGCCTTGATTAGCACTTAGTAAGAACTCAATAAACGTTAGCTACTACTGCTGCTGCTGAAATTTAGTATAATCCAATTTAAAGTATGTTTAATTGAGATTATTTTGGGAAACTCACCCAGTATACTGCCTGATACCTAGGAAACAATCAATGGTAGCTGTTATTATTGAAGTTATTATCAATATTATTAACTATTAGCTGTTGCCAAGAGATACACACTTTGGGCACATGGCTTGTTGGAGTTAACGAAAGTAATAATTAGGAAAAAAAAAAAAACCTAGATTGTTCTTTTATTAAACAAGTAACCACATAAGGCCCAATACTGCTTAGCTAGAAACATTTGCATAACTTTATTAACAACGGTTGTTTCTTGGCTCTTGGGGCTTTTTCAAGGCTGACATATTTCATTTCCTTTCATTTCATATAAAATTCCCCAGAAACAATTGGGGAGTTTCATTTCTCTTAATTTTAAATAAAACTTCCCTGAAACAAGTTCCAGAAATTTTTATTAGGAGTTCCAGGTAGTCCAGTCACCATACCCAAAACAGCCACTTCACCTGACAGAAAACAAAAATAAATAAAACTCAACATATATTCACTTCCTCTAAATTACTTCAATCAACTTAAGCTAGAGAAAGTTATGGCTATCAATAAAGTAGGAAGTCATCTTACTTCAGTCTAAGAATTCTTAAAACCTATTATCTTAACAGCAGAATAATACTTACTTGAAAAGAGAATTTTTTGGCCTTTGAGGTTTCTTCTTGGCAAAAAAGGCTGCAAACTCTCGTCCAGTGCTGGCATAGCTTAGTTGAGCTGATGGTTCAGAAGCCGTACGAGTATTTTTCATATCCAAGTACTCAGTTAACAGCATCTGTGCAACCAGATAAACAAGTTAATGTTAATATACACATTTTTAATGTGCTATTAAGAAAAACTATTTTAAAACCATGCAAATGTAATTCTAAAACCTCATGCTTGACATTCAGGAATATATTAACCTGGTCATTAATTTTCCTAGTTGGGGATCTAAGAAAAGATTCATTATAGCTGGTAAGTCATTTACTTGTTACCTATTCATATAGGGAAGAGGTGTGGTGGGCATCTGAACATGGGAGTAAAAGGAACGTTTTTATTGAGTATCTACTATGTGCTAGATATTGTGCTGAGTGAGTGAATCAACATTCCTCTTTAATCACAATTTAATCCTCACTATTCTGAACTACAGCAGCATTAGCAGCAATGCCATAACATTTACTCAGGGCTTACTATGATGCAGGCAACATGTTAATCCATGTAAAATGTATTATCTCTTTTAAAGCACGGAATTTTATCAGATAAATTCACAGATTATAAACAAAGAAATGGAGCTTACAGAGGTTCAAGAGCTGTAAAGTGATCCCTAGTGGACTAGGAAGTCCATGCTCTTACCACTCACTATTACACATAGTGGATAAACACTACAACAAACCTGCCAATAAGAGATACAGAAAGGCCACAGGAAGCTAAGAAGTCCTGACCTACAAAGAATTTCCATAGCCACTACTCATTTGAGAGCTTCAACAGAAGAAAAGCAATTGCCTTTTAAAAAATCGACTACTAGGTAGGCAAAGTGGCTCATGCCTGTAATCCCAGCACTTTGGGAGGCTGAGGTAGGAGTATCACTTGAGGCCAGAAGTTCAAGACCAGCCTGACCAACATAGTGAAACCTTATCTCTACTTTAAAAAAAAAAAAAAAAAAAAATTGACTGGGTATGATGGTGCACAAGTGTAGTCCCAGCTACTTGGGAGGCTGAAGCACAAGAATCACTTGAAGCAGAGGTTGCAATGGGCTGAGATCACGCCACTGCACTCCAGCCTGGGTGACAGAGTGAGACTCCGTCTCAAAAAAATTAAAAAATTAAAAAATTGACTACTGCCAACAGGTTCTACTTATAAAATCAATCCAATTTAAAATCTAAGAATTATCACAAAGCAAAAACCCATAACAAATACACTAAAAACAAAAGGCAGCAAATTGAAACATGCTACCAGAGAGATCATGTAACCACAAAGACAATAAGAAGGAAGAGTTACAAAATGACTAGAAAACAAGTAACAAAATATCAGCAGTAAGTCCTTACCTATCAATAATAACACAATGTAAACGAACTAAATTCCCTGATTAGATACACAGTAGCTGAATGAATTAAAAAACAAGACCCAGGCTGGGTGCGGTGGCTCACACCTGTAATCCCAGCACTTTGGGACTTTGGGAGGCAGAGGAGGGCAGATCACGAGATCAAGAGCATCCTGGCTAACATGGTGAAACCCTGTCTCTACTAAAAATACAAAAAATTAGCTGGGCGTGGTAGTGGGCGCCTGTACTTCCAGCTACTAGGGAGGCTGAGGCAGGAGGATGGCATGAACCCGGGAGGCAGAGCTTGCAGTGAGCCGAGATCACGCCACTGCACTCCAGCCTCGGCAACAGAGTGAGACTCTGTCTAATAAATAACAAATAAATAAATACATAAATAAGACCCAGTAATGTGGTGCATGCAAGAAACTCACTTTGCCTATAAAGACACATGGACTAAAAGTAAAGATATGGAAAAAGTTATTCCATACAAATGGAAAACACAACAGAGTAGGATTTGCTATACCAATACCAGACAAAATAGACTTTAAGTCAAAAACTGTAAAAAAGATTAAAAAAAAGGACATTAATTAAGGGATCAATTCTGCAAGAGAATATAACAATAGTAAATATATATGCACCCAACACAAGAGCACACAGGTCTATAGGTGGCAGTAAATGGACTTTATTTCATTTTCTTATTTCAATCCAATAAGGATTGCACCTGGAAAGTATAAAACATGTCAATAGACTGGTAAATATTTTTTATTTATTTATGAAGCCACTAGAGTATTATTCAGTATGTGAATGAAATAATATAATGATAAATACTATCTCTGTTAATACATCACCCAAACTATCCAATGATCAGGGAGAATATTGAGTTGGGTCTCTAGGAACAACTCAACTCAGGGACTAAATTATATTGTATATTTGTCACTGCTACTAATAAGATTTTCAGCAATCTGTGATCAAAAAGACCAGTAAACCAGAAAAGAATTTCAAATTAAAATAACACAGAAAGATGTATAGAAATGCATTGTTTCACTCATATTTCAGATGGTTAACACCAACATGACAGAGCGATGTTTCTACTAAAGCGTGAAAATGCATTAATCCAAGTAACTCTTTTGAGGACTTGCTGTCCTAGAATCCAATAATTAAGGCCTTGTGTAATAAAATACTGACCTCAAAACACAGGTATTTTAAGATCATTTTGCTTTTTCTCATCATCAGTAAAGTCCCTTTAATTGTTACCACTCAGCATTGTTAGTCTATTCCTATCCACCCACTTCTGCTTTCAATCTGCAAACACATACTTATCCTACTTTCTCAAAAAAATCTTGCATTGGTCCTCATGCTATATCTATAATCTTATTTTCCTTTTGTCTTTGGGTTCCAAACTTTAAAAAGTAGCCTTTACATCTACTGTTTCCTTTATCACAATGTGATTTATTCCTCATTTCTCTCCTGAGCTCTAGTCCCACATCTGTGACTGCATGCTTGATATATATTCACATATTTCACTAATAAAATCAACTTCTCTGAAACCTAAATCATCTTCCCACAAAAGCATTAATTCCTTCTGTCTTCTTTTTGTTGGTAGTTTCTTATTTTCACTACTTTTCAGGTTTAAAACTTCAGGACCATCTTTTGATACATTTCCATACCCTTTGTGCCCATAAAGGAATTAGTCCTCAAGATCATTAATGACTGTTCCTCAACTCTCTCCTAGTTTGCCCATTTCTGTCCATTTTGACAGCCACCAACTTAGTTCAATTAGTATTCACTGAATTTTCTGTCTCTCATCTCTTACCCTTCCAGTCCTCCTCACATACTATCAACAGACAGTCCTAAAACACTGCTGCTATCATCAGAAGGCTACTCCTTTCATCGTCTACAATATTCTGACTTCAATACATATTTCCAAGTGTATCTTATTCTCTCAAATGTGAACCCAACACTGCAATCAAAATTACTTAACTCTTCCCTTAATATATGTGGGCATTCTCATTTCTAAAAGGCCTAATCTAGATTACCTTCTCTCCTAAATAAATACCAACAAACCCTTCCAAGAACAATTCCAATGTTTTTTCTTCAATGAGCCCTTCCCAGGCCACTGTAGTTGGCCATACCCTTTCCTGAACTCTTAAAACACCCATTTTCTACATCATTCAATAATATTCATCAAAAACTGCCTGATATTATTAGTCCTTATTTAATAAAAAAGACACCTGACTACCCCCAATTTATATGTTCCTTAAAGCATTACATTTCTTTACTTCCACCATAGAGCCATGCAACAGACCAGCAAATCAAAAAAATACAACTGCTGAACATTTTTTTTAAAGTATATAAGAAGCCTTAATGAATATGTTGTTATATGCAAATTAAAAATAGTCTCCAAAGTAGAATGAACTCTGTAAATTAATCCTCAGTACAAAAATCTACAATACAAATAAAATTTAAAAGAAAAGGAATGGTTGTGATTTTTAACCACAGATAAAATGTCTTTGGAGCATCTAATATATCTTCTTAGCTTAAATGAGTATTTGTTCCTTCACTAAGATACCTATAGATTGATATGTGTGTGTGTGTGTATGTGTGTGTGTGTGTATATATATATATATATATATATATATTTTTTTTTTTTTTTTTTTTTTTTTTTTTTGGAGACAGAGCCTTGCTCTGCCGCCCAGGCTGGAGTGCAGTGGCCTGATCTCGGCTCACTGCAAGCTCCGCCTCCCGGGTTCACGCCATTCTCCTGCTTCAGCCTCCCGAGTAGCTGGGACTACAGGCGCCCACCACCTCGCCCGGCTAGTTTTTTGTATTTTTTAGTAGAGATGGGGTTTCACCGTGTTAGCCAGGATGGTCTCGATCTCCTGACCTCGTGATCCGCCCGTCTCGGCCTCCCAAAGTGCTGGAATTACAGGCTTGAGCCACCGTGCCCGGCCAATGAGTATATATTAACATGCATCTATCGACATTTATACCAAAATTACTATCTTTGCAGAATACTGGTATCTCATAAAAACAGGAGTAGTGGTTTGCACAGATTTCAGTCTGTACAACTATGAACCCCATTTTCCTTGCTTTTTTTTTCTTGCCTTTTTTTTAAGATGGAGTCTCGCTCTGTTGCCCAGGCTGGAGTGCAGTGGCACGATCTCGGCTCACTGAATCCATCGCCTCCCAGGTTCAAGCGATTCTCCTGCCTCACTCGCCTGAGTAGCAGGGATTACAGGTGCGTGCCACCACACCAGGCTAATTTCTGTATTTTTAGTAGAGACGGGGTTTCACCGTGTTAGCCAGGACGGTCTCGATCTCCTGACCTCGTGATCCGCCCGCCTCAGCCTCCCAAAGTGCTGGGATTACAGGCGTGAACCACTACGTCCTGCCCCAAGTTTCTTGACTACTAACTTCACATATTCAGTGATTTACATTAAGCCATAGTATATTGGTCCTCCTTGATGAATCTGATAATAGACATGAGAAATAGTAACACGAAAACATCACCTCAAGCTCCCAACATGAACTAAGACTCAATTTCTCTTGGACAATATTTTAAATGTGCCTATATTAAATACTGGAATTTTCAATAACTTGCTCTTTTAAAATGCAAGTGCCCAAAAGTTTGTATTCTGGGTACAGCAAAGCAGTTCTCATTGAACTGGTCCTCTTGCTGATAATTGTAAAAGCCAAAAAAATACTAAAAAATAAGAATTTGAAGACCCTAGAGCGGAATCTAGTTAGGCAGAAACTGACAGCTATGATCCCTGGAAGAAACAAGGAAGCACAGTAGGTGAATCCCTCTGGCTTTCTTCCAGAAGGCACCTCCTGGTTTTCATGGAGCAAGGGAAGAGCCCAAGCAGAAAGTATAGTGTTACCCGATACAGGATGTCTCAAAGGCACTTGAAAAGGATGAGAGACAAAATCAGGCTAATACAGCCACCAAATTATAACCTTGATTCCTGAAAACATTATAGCCAAGAGACTGAAATAATATAATAATATTTTTAAGGTAGGATGTCCATTTTAAATTACCAAAAATTATCGGGTTTTCCTCATAGATTTACTATGAATAGAGTGTTAATAACAGAAAAAGTTATTTTTTTCAATATAGCAGTCTAATTTCCCCATTGTATAAAGTCTAAAATATTCTGCAGTAAGGAAAGCAAAGGAAAAATCATCGTTTTGAAAACAAAGTGGATGCCTGCTCAATTATACTCATTGTCAGTGGCAGTTGTACAATTAAAACCACTAATGCTATGGTCTTGTGAATGGTTCATTAGTGTTCAGAATAAAACAAATCAAAAACTTCCAAGAGTACACAGGTATTTTGGGTCCTGTATCAAACATCTGATCAAACTACTCATGTTTTGTTTTTTTTTCTTTTTCCCAAGAGAATAGCTCTTAGCAAAGAAAGCCCAGTTTTAATAGCTTCCAAATGCTTTCATTCATTTTAAATATATATTTATTTAACACATAAAATATGCAAAGTATTATGCTAGATATAAAACCAGGACTCAAAAATAAGTCCTTCCCTCAGTGTACTTATCTAGTAATAGAGACACACATGAATGACTACAATACAAAGGAGAAAGTGGTAAAACATCAGGACAAAAATATGGCTAAGTGCATTTGTAGGAGGACAAGATGGCTCCTACTTAGGGCAACAAAAAAAGCATTCAAGATCATGGAACTATAGAAGGACATAAATTGAATCTTAGAATGTATGGGAAAAAAAAAAGGCACAGAACAGAATAAGCAAAGAAATAGTGCTGGAACCATTTAGGGCGTCTTCAGTAACTAACAAATATTTCAGGTGACATTAAAATGACCAACGAGAGGTAAGCCTGGAAAGGGAGTACACTGACAAACTTCCAAGAATCTTTCAAAAAAAAAAAAAAAAAGAAAAAAAAAAAAGAATCTGTAATAACAAACTTACAAACTGAAGCCAAATACAAAATGAGGCAATGAAAAAAGAGTTTTAAACAGGCAAATGAAATGGTGATAAACATGCTGTATGTAAATTGATCTGACAGCATACAAAATTATTGACTGGAAGGAAATGGGATTGGAGGCAAAAAGAATGATCAGGAAAATCCTATAAAGGAAGGAGAGCAAGAAGAGACAACCTACCAAGACAGCTCAATTTAGAAAATTGAAAGGTTTTAAACTAAAGCAGTGGCAATAAGATTAGACAATTAGGACAAATTTAAGAGTCAAGGCAGAGAAAAAAAATGAACAAAATTTAATCAGTCATTCTGAAAAAAAAGGAGAAAAAAGAAAAAAGGAGAAATAAAAGCAATGGCTAAAAGATTGCTATTTGAGGGATTTAAAAAATTATGGTTCTATGAACAATAATTAAGAATGCACGAAAAATGGGTTTCGTGGCACATGGCGGCAATAAATTTTGTTTGGAATATACTCCCTTGAACTTGAAGTAAATAATGTGAATAGGTTAAGATTGATGGTATTTCCATGTTCTATAAGTTAATAAATTTGCATTAGGTCAAAAAGTTCCTTGGTGATGCTAGCTGCAGGTTTTTCACAAGTGTCTTTTATGAGGTTGAGTAAGTTTCATTTTTTAATGAATAATCAGTGGAGGTCAAGTGCTTTTCCATATCTATTGAGATGATTATGTGACTTTGGCTCTTTATTAATATGATAATACATTAATTGACTTTTAAAATAAATCCCAATGAATCACGGTATAATACAGTTTATATGTCGATACATTCAGTTTGTTAATATTTTGTTCAACATATTATACTTATGTTTGTAAGTCTACAGTTTCCTATAATACTTTGGCTTTGTTATTGAGTAAGACTGGCCTACTAGGATGCATTAGAAACTGTTTCTCTATTTTCTGAAAGAGTTTGCAAAGAACTGGTATTATTTCATCTTTAAATGTTTGACAGAATATTTGTGTGAATTACATAATATGCAGGAAAATTTTTAATTACTAATTTATTTGTTATAGGACAATTCAGATTTTCTATTTCTTCTTGAGTCAGTTTTGGTACTTTGTGTCTTTGTAGAAATTTGTCTGTTTCATCTACATTGTCTGACTGGCATATCATAGTAGTATCAGAATCCTTTTAATTTCTGTATAGAGTCTGTAGTTACATCTCCTCTTTCATTTCCTGATTTTGGTATTCTTTAGATCTCCTTCTTTTTTAATTGGTTGGTTAAGATATATCAATTTTTGATCTTTACAAAAGACCTCTATTTGGTTCCATTGTTTTTCTCTACAGTTGTCCTGATTTTTATTTCATTGATTGTCACTTTACCTTTATTATTTCCTAACCTCTGCTTGCTTTGGCTTCGAGTTTTCTCCTTTTTTTTTTGTTTTGAGATGGAATTTCACTCTTGTTGCCCAGGCTGGAGTACAATGGTGTGATCTCGGCTCACTGCAACCTCCACTTCCTGGGTTAAAGTGATTCTCCTGCCTCAATCTCCTGAGTAGTTAGGATTACAGACCCCCACTACCAAGCCCAGCTACTTTTTTGTATTTTTAGTAGAGATACGATTTCACCATGTTGGCCAGGCTGGTCTTGAACTCCTGACCTCAGGTGATACACCCACCTCAGCCTCCCAAAGTGTTGGGATTACAGGTGTGAGCCACTGCCCCTGGCTGAGTTTTCTCCTTTTTCTAGCTCTTGGGATGAAAACATATGATTATTCATTTTAGGTCTTTCTTTTTTTACTCATAGTTTATTCAGAAGTTTGTTGTCTTATTTTCAAATATTTGGGGACCTCCAAATTTCTTCCCTTTTTTTGTTTAATTCTGTTGTGGTCAGAGAATATACTTTATGTGATTTCAATTCTTTTAAATATATTGAGATTTACTTGGTGATCTAGTATATAGATTCACATGGAGAATATTCTATATGACCTTGAGATCATCTGAATTCTGATGGTGTTGACTGTACCATACATGTCAGTTTAAATCAGGGTGGTTAATAGTGTTGCTCAAGTCTTCTCTGTATTTTCTTCTAGTTGTTCTATTAATTGTTGAAAAAGAGTATTCATTATTTTTAAAAATCACCAACCATAATTACTGAATTTTCCACTACTCCTTTCAGTCAATTTTTCCTCCACGTATTTTGGATCTCATGGTATTTCAATAGTTTGTTATTTCTATTTTCACTCTTAAAAAGCGAAGACAAGTTGGCCAGGCGCGGTGGCTCATGCCTGCAATCCCAGCACTTTGGGAGGTTGAGGCGGGCGGATCACGAGGTCAGGAGCTCAAGACCATACTGGCTAACACGGTGAAACCCTGACTCTACTAAAAAAATACAAAAAATCAGCCAGGCGTGGTGGCAGGTGCCTGTAGTCCCGGCAACTCGGGAGGCTGAGGCAGGAGAATGGCGTGATCCTGGGAGGCTGAGCTGCAGTGAGCCAAGATGGTGCCACTGCACTCCAGCCTGGGCGACAGAGCGAGACTCCATTAAAAAAAACAAACAACAAAAAAAAGACAAATAAAAGAGATAATGCTAGGGGACGGCACAAAAATGGTCTCAACATTCAAAGGTATATTCCTAACTATAGCTTCAATATATTCTCTGCCCATTTCATTTAAACATACTTTAAAGTTCATTCTACCTATTTACATTGCTTTCTCCCCTTTTCTCTTCAACTTTGACTACCAAACTCTAGAACTGTCTTACCCCATTACAAAAACTTCAGGCTGGGTTCAGTGGCACATGCCTATAATCCTAACACTTTGGGAGGCCAAGGCAGGAGGAATGCTTGAGGCCAGGAATTCAAGACCAGCCTGGGTAACAGTAGTGAGGTCCTGTCTCTACCAAAAAAAAAAAAAAAAAAAAAATTAAAAACTAGCCAGGTGTGTATGTGCCTGTAGTCCCAGCTTCTTGAAGGCTGACCCAAGAAGATCCTTTGAGCCCAGGAGTTCGAGACTACCGTGAGTTATGACTGCACTACTGCACTCCAGTCTGGATGACAGAGTGAGACCCTAACTCCAAAAAAAAAAAAAAAAAACTTCAGCTACTGGTTAATTGTTAATTAGCTAATTAGCACAATTTTACTCTGTTGTAAGACTAATATGTTTCATCAAAATATATTGACTCCTTCTATCATCACAGAGTCTTTCTCAGTCTCCTAGATTCCAATAACCTCCACTCTACTATTCTTTAGGATTCTGTGTCCTTAGGAAATACTCCATCTATAAGGTCACCAACTCTGAGTTCTCTTTGTCCACAATGTTTTATCTCCTCCCAAAAACTACAGACCTCTTCCTTCTCAGTTTGTGCTAAAATTCTGGGAAGACTGGTCTGCACATAGGAATCACTTGGAGAACTCTTTTAAAATAGAAACTCATGTGCCTGCCTTAGAACTACAAAATGAGAGGGTCATATAAAAACGCAGAAAGTCTGTGCTTGAAATCAACTCTACTACTTATTAGTTATGTGACCTGGTCAAGTTACTTAATCTTTCTAAGCCTCACTTCTCACATCTGTGAAATAAAAACAATAATAAAAGATAATAAAAGAACTATTTCATAGAAGCACACGTTTACCTGTGTAACAAACCTGCACATCCTGCAAATGTACCATTGAACTTAAAAGTTGGAAACAGAAAAAGAACTATTTCATAGAATTAATATGAAAAAAATTTTAACAATGCATATAAAATGCTTAGCACATAACAGACTATTACTATCTTTCAGGATAAGGCTCAGAAATCTGTTTCCTTTCTAATATATTCCAGTAACTATATATCTATGATATTACCTCTCAGAACCTCAGTTTCTTCATCTGTAAAACAGAAATAATATCATCTATTCCACAGTACTATCATCAGGGTCAAATGAATATTCCACTTAGAACACTGCCTGAAGCACAGTAATCAATTTATACGTGTAAATGAGTTCACGAATGGGTAAATGAAATTATCTGTGTATCTTCATCATCTCCTCACAATTATCATTCTTCTCCTTCTTTCCTCTTCCCCTTTGCTCTACAATAAAGGTCTCAATCACCAAATCCAGGCTTTTGCTAATACTCATTCTCTAAACTTTTGGAATGTTTTCTTTCACTTCGATCAGTTTGATTACCGTATTTTACAACCTAACTACTTGAGCATTAGTAGTTAGGTTGTAAGAACTAACACTAATACTTAAGACTATTACTTGAGTATTAGTAGTTAGGCTGTAAAATGCGGTAGTCAAACCATGGAAGTAAAATATCCTAACCCTTGCTCCTGCTCTCTTCCATTTTTATTATTTCCACATTTTGAATGATTCCCAATTATCCCTCTTACATCATACTTTCTCCCAAGCTCCAAAGATACACTGCCATTGCCTGCAAGAATGTCTGGGTTCTCACATCCATATCACAGTAAGCAGGTCAAAACAATGCAGCAGACGTTTAGGAAATGCTAAAGCATGGGTCCAACAAACTCAGCCTGACCAGGTAAACTCTCTACTACCGCCTCTCCTCAAAGGGAGGAAGGGGACCAAAGGGGAGGAACTCCTTAATGTCATCATTCTTCTGATAACCTCGAATCAAAATGTGTAGTTAGTTGTGGCTCTTCTCAGTCTCGTTCTCCAAATCACCTACCAAATCCTACAAACTTCACAGTACACATTTCACGTCCAGTTCCTCTTCTAAATATTTTCATTCCCATACTCATCTTTCTAAATCAAGCCCTCATTATCTTTCATGCAGATTATTAAAACAGTCTCCCACTGGCCATATCCTGCCTAATGCATCTCATGACAGTCTATCCCACAACCTGCTACCAGATTAAACTCAATGTTTTCATTCCTCTGACAAGTCCTTCAATGGCTTCCTCCATGCCTTCAAAATAAATAAACCTCTATCTTCTCATTATTATTCAGCACTTCTCACAACACAGCTCCAATCAACCTCTGTAGGATTAGATCCTATTGGTTCCTTTTACATCATTACCAGTTGATTAAACTAAAATTTTATTTCCTGTTTCCTAAATAACTCCCAAAGGCTTTCCACCAAGTCTAAATTTATCTAATTTTTTTTCCTGCCATTAACTACTCTTCCATTTATCAAGTAAAGGGAATGTTAGCTGTATATCAGGTATCAGGGAAAAATAATTTTTTTTTTTTAAGCTTGGGGTATGAGATCAAGAAAGTGAATCTAAGTAGAATTTAATGGATTTTAGCAAGCTACTTTTGCTCCATTCAGATGTTACTAATCAGAGTTACATGCATGGAGATGAAGCCAACCCCATGCATGAGGAAACAGAGGTAGGGGCTCATAGCTTTGAAGTTTTATCTTCTCATGGAGCTGCTACCTCTACCTTCTTCTTTTGAAAGTTCTTTTTGCACTGGTCTTTTTACATAACTTCCCCTTGGTCTTATGATGACAACTATGTGCCTCTATCTTCCCATCAGATGTAAATGTGTAGCATGCTGGTGGGTAGAATAAA
Source organism: Macaca mulatta (assembly GCF_049350105.2). Classification (NCBI taxonomy): domain Eukaryota; kingdom Metazoa; phylum Chordata; class Mammalia; order Primates; family Cercopithecidae; genus Macaca; species Macaca mulatta. The sequence goes on along the minus strand of NC_133408.1, from coordinate 173,167,205 downwards.
TCATTCTTATATTCTTTTCTAGCTAAAGGTCAACATCTCACCAGTAGACTGACACTCAAGTTGAGGTTACAGGGAACCAGTGAGTGGCGTATATCTCTAAAAGATGCTGTGTTTTTTTTCCTGGTTTTCACCTACTTACTATAGTCACTTTAGATCAATGCCAGACATTAATATTTCATATTCTCGAGAGGAAAAAAAGCACATATATGAAAATTGTAAAATATGTTTATGATTTATTCAACTCATATTTACAAATATATTTGTTCATATTAATATTTATACATATACATATCTATATACTGAGAATAAACATAAATGAGCATATTGTGTAAAAAAGCCATGATTCCGGTCTTCTGGGAGATTACCATCTATCTCGACTGTCAACTATGATATCTCTAATTAAAACCCACACAGCAGTTTGTATCTCTCAAGGATATCATCTTGCAGTTATTTGCCTTCTCTGCTGCCTGTCAGCCAGGTCTTTTCTTTGTACCTCTGTCAACATCTAGGCACAGTGTCTTAAAGTAGGGACTCTCTAGTAGGTTACCTAAATTGAAAGTTAGATGCTCCAAACAGCAGCTACTTATTGCTGTTTCACATTCATAGATGAGCTCCTCGGAGTACAACTACAACACCCATGGTGAAACTTCAGGCTTTTTGAGGCACATTAATTTACTTACATTATAGGAATACCATTTATTACATTTCTGCTCCAATGAGATAAGTGCCACCCTAACGACCTGAAAGAGTTAATGCATCTTGGAAAAGACCCAAATTACTCTCTGGAGACAGTTTATTCAATTAAGTGTCTAAGATCCAGCATTTTCAATTAGCAGTTCAGTTACTAAAGATGCTTTTATATTGGTTATCTGTAATATGTAAATAGTGACACACTTATAAAAAAGATTTGCCTATAGTTCATTCAAAATAGAATTTTTAGAGATAACAATTGCGAATTCAGATTCAGCCAGCATTTACTTTGTACTTACCAAGTGCCAGGAACTGTGTCAAGTACCTTCTAATTGGAATTTAAGGGGAACATTGTAAAGACCAGGAGATAAGGGGGTTTGGAAGCACTGAGAATACAAGGCACCAGAATGCAGAGACAAATAAAGTGGTTCTGTTCTTTAAGGAGTCCACAAAGAACATCTCAACCGAATTCATTGAAGCCTCTTCAGAATCTAGTTAAATTCAGTAAGGTGCTCACTGTTCTGAATATATGCATATTACCCCTATCTAAAATGATCTTTCCAAAATACCTAAATCCTAGCCTTCTTTCAAGGACCAGTTCAGCTTCTAACCCATGCGCAAAACCTTCTCTGGCCAATCTATCTGAAGTTATCTTTTAAATTCCTAGAGGATCCACAGATGATATTTGGACTTGGCAATTAATCACACACTGCTGTATATTTAACTTTTCCTGTATTTCTCTCTTAACCTCTCAACATGACTTGAGGAAAAGGCGTTTTGTCTAATATCAGCATGTATTAGACAAAATTCATGTCTAATGATATTTCCACTGAAGTATCTTATTAAAATGCTTTATGACTGAAAGAACAACTTAATATCACTAATTTCTGTACTTTGTCAACTCTTGTACCTACAAGAAAGATTGTGCCTATGAAATAAGCAAAATTCTTCTGTCTGAAGGTGATGGTGTGTGTGTGTGGTGTGGAGGGTGTAACCCTTGAGCAAGCTACTAAACTAATGAAAAATACCTGTCAACAGCTTGGTTAAACAAAAAGTAATACTATTTTATCACTTTGTTGCCAAAAAAAAAATTTCCACATCTACAATAGGTATTTGATTATTATACATTATTTATACTGAATGTTATGTGTTAATTCAAAACATGGAATTAAACTATTTTATTTATGCACTACACTTGAGGACAGCCTAAAATTTAAAAGGTTACTCAAATGAACTGCACTGCTGGTTTAAGTAAGCTTACGGTAAATGTGAAAACTCTAGTGCAAGGGTTCCTGTGCACTAGAGTTACCGGTCTATGGGCCTTTACCAGCACCAGCCCATGGCCTGTTAGGAACCAGGCTGCAGAGCAGACAGTGAGGGGCAGGGGAGCAAGTATTACCACCTGAGCTCCACCTTCTGTCAGCAGCATTAGATTCTCATAGGAGCGTGAACCCTATTGTGAGCTGCACATGCAAAGGATCTAGGTCGTGCGCTCCTTACGAGAATCTAATATCTGATGATGTGAGGTGGAACAGTTTCATTCCAAAACCATCACCCACCACCCCCCATACATGGAAAAACCCTCTTCCATGAAACTGGTCCCTGATGCCAGAAAAGGTTGGGGACCACTGCCCTAGTGTACAAAAATGGAGAACTATTTCACTGATATTTCTGGCATCCAATTTAATTCTTTTGCATTGGCTTTCCTATTTCTTTCTTCCCAAATAATTATTTATTTTGATCTTTGATTTAAAAGCAATATACACTCATAAAAATTTCAAAGAGGACAGAAACATGTAGATTCCAGTATTCTTTAACAGTACAATCATATGCAATGTATTTAAATGATATGTCTTTGTTGATTTATCATTTCATTATTTTTCTCATCATCCCTCAAATTCTAATAAGCACAGTGTCCTGCATACATAAAGTACCTAAGAAATGCATTATATACATCCATCAAACAGTCCATTTCTATCAGTAAATGAAAAACACACTATGTGACTGGCAGTATATAATCCAATAAGATCCTTTCTTTCAACTATTTACTCCCCATTTTCCATTTATCACAGCACATCTCAGTTTGTAAATTATACTACGTACGTCTGCCCCAACAAACTTATCCCCTACTTCTGCCCCCATGATCCAAGGGCAACGGCTGAACAGCTCACATGCCTGATACCAGAAATTAGTTGTATACCTGGATCATTTCTCTCCAATAACTACATCTTTTAATTTTAACTCTCAAAAAGACAACCACAGCCAGGAGATGGATACAATAAATTCAACACAGTAGGATGATTAGCCTTGACTCCATATGACATGAGAGTGAGTGTTTGTAAACATAACTAGAGAACATCCAATAGGATGAGGAACTGTGCCTAACTCTGGTATTTATGAAAACCACCACAGCTCTTCCTAATTATTCTCAGCTCTATCCTACCATTCAGTAACAAGTTCATACCATAAAACAAGCTACAGAAAAGAAAAAAAGACAGCATGCTATTTAAATACCAACCATGTTAACGCAGAAGCAATACCATACAATTCATGTACCTCATGTTCTCTGCTAATTGCTTAAGATATCCTGCAACAGAGAAGACAGCAACAGTAGCCAGGCCCTAGTCTTCTTTAAATGCCAGCTCTTAATAACAAACTCCAAAAAGGTCTTAATTGCATTTACCAGGAGCTCATGAACTTTAAAAGTTGTTAATCAGATTTCCATGTAAATGGAGTGACAATTAAAGGTTAAGTACAGGTTTCTGAAATTTCAGAAGTTGAGAATATATTGCCCTTCACAGGGCGGGGGGTGCAGGGGTGGGGAGAGGGCTACCAGCCTTGACAGGAACTAAACATCTTAATTAAACATGCAGAAGTACCATGCTTATTTTTACATGAAGTTCCATTTCCAAATGTCAAAGTTAATCATGCACTTGACTAAAAATGTGCAATATCCTCTCTGCCAGCAAAATGTCTTAGTATTCTTTTCTGAGAAGACACCAGCAGGTCTTCAAAAATTTCTCTGGAGTCCCCTCAGACCTGATCTCTGCCTATGCTACAAGAAAACCTGAGAAGCAGAGTGAAATGCCTTTACAGAGAGATCTTAATTGCTCTCCACCTGAGGAGTAATCTAAAACCACACGTTTTCAATCAATTCTGCTTCATATTTATGTGACTCAGGAGAAACACGAGGTGCTTCCTCCATAAATTTGCTGCACCTGTGTCCCTGGAGTGACATGTTGACAAATGAACACGACATCTCCTCAAACTCCAATAAGAATTTATGAATCTTTGAAAGAATATATTTGATCAATTATAGTGTCATCACAGTTGAAAGCAAAACCATGTCTTTGGAGTGCACTTCACAAAATGTGCGAGGGCTTGCATCCTACAATAGGATAAATGACAATCCCAACCCCCAGAGTCAGGTCCTTATTCCAGCTCTAATACTTAATCTCAGATTCCCCAGCTTAAGAGGAGCTAGGTACAACAACCGGTAAGTGCAATAATGAATGAGATGAATAGCTGTGTAGGGCTCTAGACAAAATAACTACAGAACTCAAAATCAGAAAATATTTGTAGTGTGACATCTAGTCAGTAAAAATAATTATTCTTTAGGTATACATTTATTAAGAAAAACACCCCTTCTGTCAACTCCACTATTGGTCTCTGATTATACTTCTAATTCTTCCTTATTTTATTTCTTCTAAAAGTCTGAGAAAAATTCAGTGTCTGCTAAATTCAAGTACCTACAGCACACTTTAAAAGAAAAGCATAGATTCTTAGCATCATTACTGAAGCTACACCTACTACCGTACCATTATGATTAAATTTGGCCACAGAACTAACCAAAATACCTGAGGTTTAAAGGAATCCGTAAGTGAAAAAGTAATAAAATATATTGGTTATCCAATTTACAGTGAAAAAAGAAGAGGAAGCAGAGAAGGGAAGAATTTTTAAATAATTATTTTTAGCAACTGTCTCTGCCAGATTGTGAAGTCCTTCTGGCAGAGTCTCTGGTTGCCTCTCAAGGACAATGGGATATACCAACTGTAAGGAGGTTCCCTCTTCCTGAGAATAGCATTTCAGAGTTTTAAATTTGATTCAATCCAACAAGTATCAGATTTTGATAAGCAACCTAATGGAGAAAATGATCCCACTCAGTATGGCGAGTTACCTGAGGAAGACGGGTGCGCTGAGCTATATACTGCACTTGCTTCTTGCTGGTGCCCATTTGAGACCAACAGCCTATAGTAAGCCTATTGATCAGCAGTTATGAGACTAGTCTGTGAGACAGAATTTCTCAGTAGAAAAATGTCTCATCCCTTTGTATTTCCCCAAAGAAGCTTGCACTGAGTCTTTTTGTGTGTGTGCAATCAATATCAACCTCTTATCAACCATTACCACCACGACATACACCATGGGCCTCTCATCAGACTGACCTCTCCTGTGTCTCACAAAATCAAATAAGCTCATTCCAACATCTGTGTCTTTGTTCACTGAGTCCTACTATCCTGAAAAGCCATGTCATTTTCCTTCATTAAATCAAATTCAACCACCATTCGAGGCCCAACATAAATACGAACGTTTCACTAAAGTTTCTGTTCATTCAATGAGCATTTATTGAATGGAATGCAGGGTACTATGTTAGGTATTGCCCATGAAAAGATGAAGAAGACAGTTTATGCTCTGAAGGAGCTCTCAGTGTTCTTCAGTGCTCTTCCATTTCATTGAACTACATTTAGTTTCTCTGCTGGCTTATACAAATAATCCTGCAAATAAAATTAACCTGAAGTGTTATCTCTGTTCTTCACATGCTATGGCCTATCCCTGTAATTTCCTTTATTAGCTTAAACAGCATTTATGAGTGCTTTCTGTGTGCTACACACCACAAGTATCTTCGTCACCTAGGTGATCTGTAGAGTGACTCAATTCTCCAAACCACCTATCATGTCCTTCATCCTGGGCTCTGTGAAACCTGATTCCATACTGGTGGTAGCTGCAGCCCAAAAGTGAGCTCAGAGAACTTCGGAAGGTACACCTGCCTTCAAGTTCAAGATGATTATCCACACCATTCAGGGGAGTTTGCAAAGTTCAATTCATGATGTTTCCTAAGTTTTATTATATCAGACATTGATTAGATAGTACAGAATGTGGTTTACTGTTATTTACCAAACTACCAGGGGAGTTTCATCTCAAGTTCCTCTCCCTCCTAAGTCAATTCAATTATACGATCACATGAATGTGAATTATGGCAGTGTGCTCCATAAAGGCAACAAAGTTTACAATTCCTGACACTGTGGCACTTTCACACAGTGGAGACATAATTATTGCCCATTTTGCTGACCTTGGTGCAGCCATTCTTTCTTCTGGGCACATAAAACTAAAACTCAAATAGTTTCCAGCCACATGGTGACCTCTCTAGAATCTGGTGATCCATATAAACACAGTGATTCTAGGATTCAGTTACAATAACTTACAAGAAGACATTCGAATGATTAATGATAATATATAGGCTGGAATAGAGGTGCTTTCCCTTCCTTTGCATTTACCTTCGACTGATAAAAATGTACTTATCTTTACATAGTAGCCTCCATGAATAAAAGCAGAATACATGTATATTGATTACAGAATGAAGCATATTAAGCAAAGATATTCTGGCTTATTCCAAGGTGGAAGGAGACAAACGGCTCACATAATTTATTCCTTATAATTTATTTTCTCAGAGGGTAAACCTATTGCAATAATTCTCAGTTAATAAATAATAAAGGTGTATGATTTGGGATACAATAGACATGGCAAGAGCTGCACTGCTTATGTTGCAAGAAATTCTGTTACTTTTGATGTTTGAAACATCATTATCACTAGATAGATCATTCAATCTTTCAGTCATAATAGCAGTAACTTAAAACCCATAAATCCATGGGATGCCAATTATGCATATTGTATATGCGGTTTTAAAGCTCCAGTAAGCACTTATTCACTGGACAACCACTAGCTCAGCCTTGTCCATGATATTGGTTCACCTACTTAGCGACCACTTGAATTTTCAGATTTATCAATTCTAGAACAGCTTTCAAAGAAGCCTAAAACTCTCTATAATAAACAGGTTCTACAAGTAACAAATTTAGAAAATAAACTCATTTTGTCTCAATGTCAACCATGACACTTTAACTGAAAATCTACAATTAAAATCTAGATGGTGGTATTTTTAAACTTTGTCAGATAAAATTTGATAAGAAAATACTACTACTAAATAATACAGTGGTCCCATCCCCACCTCCCCTAACCCCTGGGCCCATGGTTTTGCTTTCCATGGTTTTAGTTACCCATAGTCAACCACAGTTCAAAAATTTAAATGAAAAATTCCAGAAATAATTAATAAGTTTTAAATTGAGTGCTGCTCTCAGTAATGTGACGAAATCTTATACCGGCCCACTTCGTCCCTTCCTCAAATATCTTAAGAAAGAGAAGTTATGCGAGTTTTACTCATGTAACTTTTACTACAGTATATTGCTATCATTGTTCCATTATTGGTTATTGTTGTTAATTTCTCACTCTAATTTATAACTTAAACTTTTTATTTATTTCATATATATATATTTTGGAGACAAGGTCTCACTCTGTTGCCCAGGCTGGAGTGCAATGGCGAAATCTTGACTCACTGCAGCCTCAACCTCCCAGCCTCAAGCAATCCTCCCACCTCAGCTTCCCAAGTAGGTGGGACCACCATGCATGGCTAATTTTTATAATTTTTTATAGAGATAGTGTTTCACCACATTGCTCAGGCTTACCTTGAACTCCAGAGCTCAAGTGATCCACCTGTCTCAGCATCCCAAAGTGCTAGGATTACAGACATGTGCCACTGTGCCTGGCCTATAACTTAAACTTTATCATAGTATATAGAGTGGTTCTGTACGAGCTTCAGTTTCAGGCCTGCACTGGAGGTCCTGGCACATATATCCTCCACGGATAAGGGAGGATTACTGTAATCACATATTGCCATCTTAGAAATAAGTTCTATTATTTGCAAGGAAGAAATTTTGTTTTATAAACTTTGGCCTAACAAGAAACAAAGCTCCTCAAAAGAAATGAAGGCAGTGGCCAGGCATGGTGGCTCAAGCCTATAATCCCAGCACTTTGGGAAGCCAAGACGGGCAGATGACTTGAGGCCAGGAGTTTCAGACCTGCCTGGACAACATGGCAAAACCCCATGTCCACTACATATACAAAAATTAGCCAGGTGTGGTGGCGCACAACTGTAATCCCAGGTACTCGGGAGGCTGAGACACAAGAACTGCTTCGCCAGGAGGCGATGGCTGCAATGAGCTAAGATCACACCATTGCACCTCAACCTGGGCAACACAGTGACACTTTGTCTCAAAAAAATGTAAATAAATAAAATAAATGAAAGCAGTGTTGGAGAAATTATTTAATATGTAATACAAAACAAAAGGTTCTTTTAGTACGAAAGAAATGTCCTTTCAGAAATGAATTAAGGAAAAGATTTCCTTATCTACTGGAAACTGAATTTTTATAATGTTTTCAGTCTAGTTATGTGTGAGTAGGGGTGAAACTGTAATAGTAGCATGTCTTTAATTTTCTTTAAGATTGGCATTTAAAAGCAATCTGAATCACAGAATTTAAAACTTAATCATAAATTGTCTTGAAATGCCAGTGCTGTTAAAATTATATTAGTTTGATCTCAACTAGGAAGCAATCTAAGAACAGCATTGTGTCTTACACTTCTTCTTTATCTCTTGTATTATGTATAGAGGTGACTTAATTCTAGTGACATGAATGAAGCATTTTTTATATACAAAGAAAATCATCTGGCTGTCACAATAAAGTTATGTACTTACCATGCAACATATAATTCTTAACTGTGTAAGAGTTACATATTATAAAGAAAACTTTCTTCAGCAAAGAATAATCTGTTTATTAATTAATTAACTAAGAGACGATACCTTTAGTAAAAAGAATACTCTCTTTAATACATGTTTAAAAGGAATACATAAGTTTATGCAAACTTACATAAATGTATATGTTTATGATTAATTTTCCCTAGAAAATATTGTTAAAGTAGATACAATATGGAAAAAAAAATTAAGGAGATTATCTGGATGCTTTATAAAAAAGTAGTCTAAAAGTTAATCACTAATTAAAGAGAAATGACATTTTAAATAAGTTAAAACAAAATGTTTAAATTTTTCAATACAGATTTTCATTCTTTAAATGATTACAAATCTGCATGCTATTATCCAAGAGCAAATATAGAGGGAAAATGTAAAATTTCTTTTGATAATTTGATAACAATATAAAGCAAATGCAATCTCCAACAGAAAGTATCACTGTTCCATGTTACCAATGATCTCCCAGAATTTTCACTATGGAACTTTCTACTATATTCCACCCCTATATTCCTACTATAGAAGCTGGTCAACCAATGATATTAAAATCATTGGGACTTATTGGGAGAAGTAGAAATATATGTCTGCCTTTACATAAAATGATTTCTATAACCTTGCTGTATTATTTATAATTCACCATGATTTTTATATTCTCAAGTCTACAGATTTTTCTCAGTGATTTATGCTAAGCTCTTTTAATGCCTCGTTCATATTTATGGTTTATTCTCCTCCCAGAAAAGGTAACAATCCATTCCATGTATAAATGTCATGACAAACTTACAGACTGGCAGAGGGAGGACAAAAGGAGACTTTACATAAGGGAAAGGAGATTAACGAACAACTGGTAATGACATTATAAGGCTCTTTTCACATGGAAACAAATACAAAATGGACTATCGAATTCCACAACTAACCTCACATGACAGAATTTTAAACACACATATATTTCAAATGTCCATATGTTGTTCATTTGCCCAGAGTGAACACAAAGCTGAGTAGTTTACATATGTAACATTCTGTTGGCTATTCCGTCATCATGGCTAAGCACATGTTCCACAGGGTACATTTGTCAGGCTGTCAGTTGCTCTCAACAATCCATAATGGTAGAGAATCAAACAACTTAGTTAAAAATAACATTTATAGAAAAAAATAAAACTGCTATCTAGAATGGATGAGCATTAGCTATTCTGGACATACGAGATGCACAGAGAGCTAAAGGTTGGGTGGGGCATGAGGATGGCAGAGGCTATTGAGGGAACATGGCTTGTGACCTTCTAGATGCCAGTGCTGTGGCACTGTTCTACTCTGGTCACCAACTTCCTCCTCAGACACAACATTTGCTGCTTCCTATCACCATGTGGGAGACTTCCTGGTATTTCTCAGATTCTAAGGTACACATTTGCTCACATTTTTTCATGTATCTAAAAATCAATAGTTATCTTATGATAGATGTATACACATTTAAGGTAGTTTTACTTTTTTGTCCTAATGTTATACTTCTTAGGGTCTTGTAATCAAGGAAAGGAGACATTTACTAATAATGCTGTAGGGACCATTTATAATCTAAGCTATATTCCTCTTCCCTCCTCTCTGCTTTTATTCTCTCATTTTGTCTTTGGTTCCTTCCATGAGAAAAGTTGGACTGTTCAACAATTCACAGTGCATCAGGCTAATTATCAGAGCCTCAGCTCTTCAGAGTAGGACAAAAAGCTTTCAAAGATAAAGGCAATAAAAGATAACACTAATGTGAATATAGTTAACACTACTGAACTGTACAATTAAAAATGGTTAAGATGGTAAATTTTATGGTTTTTACTACAATTAAAATTTTTTTTAAAAAAGGTAATAACAAGGCAACAGGTTTCTCTGTAATTATCCTGACATACAGTTGTGTTTCCAACTCAAAATCATTGACCTCCTTCCATCATATCAATTAGCTATGGGCTGAGCAGGTCTACCCTACCGACACACTGGAAACTAGCATCATGCTGGAGACCTTAGGGATGAAACAACAGAATTGAGAATTCATTTCATCCTGTTCCTAGCTCAGCTGATGGGTGGCTATTAGCTCAAATCCCCAAATAAGTCTTTGTAACTCTTTCTCTGACTCAAGGTTTTTAAATAATATATGCCTGGGGATGAGAGAGGAAAATATACAAATAAAAGAGAAAGTAAAACATTTTAAATATTGAGTCTATCAAACAAATGAAAGAAAGAAAATTCATTCAGGAATACAAGAGAAATAATTTTCTCTTAAATATTAACAAATAAAATATTAGTAAGTTACCTGAATTAATAAACATTTATGTTAATCTGCTAACTAAAACACATTTAAATTTGAAATCCCATTTAGAGCTAAAGAAAATAAGATCAAAAGAGGATATCGCCCTAAATTACAAGTCATTAGGAAACCTACGAGTAGAAATGAGGAACAAATGTCAGACTTCCAAGTTAAAATGGTATTTGGCTAGTAATACCCCACATGATCTCTCCCACATACCCATTCAAATATCTATGAATGCAAAAGATTAAAAAAAAAAAAAAAAGCTTCATAATGTCAAAAAAAAAAATCTGGACCCACACACAATACAGCCAGAATCTTTAAACAATCTCCACTAAATACAAGGTCAACGGAAGAGAGTTAACACGTACACTGAATGGTTTGTGTTGCAAGTAAGAAGGAAAGTAATCTTACTTGGAAGTAGGTACAAAAAGCCTTTCGCACTCTTACATTGTCTGTACTCTCCAAACCAAAGGGAGCAACCGTTCACGACCGTATAGTTGCTGGCCTGAGAAGCAGCTAGCCCTCCCGCTCACCATCCCACCCGAACACTTCTTGTCCTGCATCCATTAGAAATAGTACTTCAAATTACACAGTCTACTAGGAAGTAGAGAGGACTAACAATGGAGTTGACAAAGTGAATTATCTTTTGTAAAATACTGTAGATAAATACAAAAATAATCATGGAAAATGATTTACGTTTACCTTAGTAATTCATTTATTATTTTCTGTGTTTCCGGAAGCCAGATAGTGATACAGGTTGAAGTACCATCTCAGAAAAACAGATTTGCATTATATGTTAACAAGGAGTTGAGCTAGCATATGTATACGTGAAATTGACTACTAGCAGTAAAACTCAGAAAAAGATTTCATTAGCACACATTTAAATAACAGGCTAAAAGGCAGTCTTCATATTCCAAGAGTCAGCAAACATGAGGTCTAGGTAGATTTCCTCTCATTTGAGAATGAGTAAACAGGGAAAAGAAAAAGTGAGGAAAAGATACATTTCAAGAAATTAGAGGCCTGACACGGTGGCTCATGCCTGTAATCCCAGTACTTTGGGAGGCCAAAACAGGAGGATGACTTGAGGCCAGGAGTTCAAGATCAGCCTGGGCAAGAAAGCAAAACCCCATCTCTACAAAAAATAAAAATTAAATGGGTGTGGTGCCACACCCCTGTAGTCCTAACTACTCAGGAGACTGGGGCAGGAGGATCACTGGAGTCAAAGAGTTTGAGACTACTGTGAGCTGCACTGTACTGCAGCCTGGGCAACAGAGTGAGAGTCTGTCTCAAAAAAAAAAAAAAAAAAAAAAAACCAAAAACTAGAAACAAGAAATTTTCAGTAAATCCTGGCATCCTCAGTAGCATACAAGAACACATAGCCACTTGCAACAGTAAAAGAAATCTTTAAAGAGAAAACAGGTTACGAGGAAAAGATACCAGGATAAGATTTTTTTTTAAGGGGGACAAGGGAAAGATAAGAATTGTAAGGAAGGTTAAAATGCTATAAGTTTACAAGAGAAAGCCATAATAAAGGAACTAGGAAATAACAATTGATATTCCAGAAAATAAAATCAGAAATGCAAAAAACAAATTGAGAAATACTCCCAAATAAAGATGGGAAATACAGCAACAACAAAGATTGAAAAAGTTGAGGAGAGATGATAGACACAAAAATTTTAGAACAGGGATTCAATCTAAGAATTACAGAAATAACTTTTGTAAAAAGAGGTATGTGTATACACACACACACAAATATGTATTTTCTTGCTTTAAAGAAAAAAATACCATGAGTAAGACAAACGAGTTTACCACATTTTGCAGGGAAAACAATGAAATTATACTTATCTAGATACAGGTAGAATAAGGAACTTATAAAAAGAACAAAAATCACGATAGCTATATACTTCCTGTAACACTAAATGACAGAAGACTAAGGAGCAATATTGATAGATTTGTAAAGAAAAAACAGTGTCTTAAAAAAATTATCCTTGCATTTAAGAAAGCTCAGAAAACAACTTGAGCGAGTTCAGACACAGGTGTTCATGAGACGTGACACAGGTGTTCATGAGACGTGTGTTAGTTTCTCAGGGCTACAGTAACAAATGACCACATACTGGGTGGCTTAAAACAACAGAAATGTATTCTCTTGCAGTTCTAGAAGCTGCAGATCTTAAATCAAGGTACCGGCAGGGTCATGCTCCCTCTGGGGTCTCTAGGGGAGGAGTCTTCCTTACTTCTTCCTAGCTTCTGGTGGTGGCCAGTAATCCTTGGCGTTCCATGGCATGTACAAGTTTTACTCTAATCTCTGCCTCCATCATTACATGACATTCCCAGTGTATCTTCTCTGTAACCAAATTTCCACATTCTTCTTTTTTTTTTTGAGACAGAGTCTCACTGTCACCCAGGCTGGAGTACAGTGGCATGATCTCGGCTCACTGCAACCTCCACCTCCCAGATCCAAGCAATTCTCATGCCTCAGCGTCCTACTGAGTACCTGGGATTACAGGCATGTGCCATCAAACCCAGCTAATTTTTATATTTTTAGAAGAGACAGGGTTTCACCATGTTGGCCAGCTGGTCTCAAACTCTCGACCTCAAGTGATCCATCCACCTCGGCCTCCCAAAGTGCTGGGATTACAGGTGTGAATCACCACACGTGGCCTAAATTTCCATCTTCCTATAAGGGCACTAGTCATTAGACTGGGACCCAATTTAATTCAGTATGACCTCATCTTAATTTGACTGCATCTGCAAAGACCCTCTCTTTAAAAAAGGTCACATTCACATATACCAGACGTCAGGATTTGAACATACCTTTTGGGGTGATACAATTCTATCCACCGTAAGCAGAGGAAGGAGGCTTAAGATCTGCTCTAGGTTGGGCATGGTGGCTCATGCCTATAACCCCAGCACTTTGGGATGGGTGAAGTGGCAAGATCACTTGAGGCCAGGAGTTTGAGACCAGCCTGGGCAACATAGTGAGACCCTGTCTCTACAAAACAAAAAAAAAAATTAAAAATTAGACAGCCATGGTGGTGTGTGGCCTGTGATCCTGGCTGCTAAGGTAGCTGAGGTGAGAGGATTGCTCAAGCCCAGGAGGTCAAGGCTGCAGTAAGCCATGATCGCACCACTGTATTCCAGTCTGGGTGACACAGCAAGACCATGTCTCAAAAAAAAAAAAAAAAAAAGACATATGAGAAATGAGTAAAAATTGGTATTGAAAGCATAAAGAAGTCACAATATATAGGACTGGTGGGGTTTCCCAGCTCCAATGTTAGTTATCTAACTAGACTGAGTGCAGTGGGGCATACTCCACAGTCCAAGGGCAAAGGGAGGCCCAGAAATGCTTCACTGAACTGTACTTTTTCCTGCTCTGTCCCTCACCTAGAGCCACTTTTTAACCCATAGTCACAGTATTTTAGTTGAACACTTAAGACAACAGCAGTGTTGTTCTTTCTAGCACTTACTAATAGTGGCTCAACTATTTTAAACACATTTGGGACAATATTCCTTGACAACTACTAAATAAAAAGTACATCTTTCTCTCTAAAGGGAAGAGTTACATATCACAACATAAATAGATACTTTTTCCTTAGGAACTTCAGAAATAATTTTTCACATCTTTGAAACTCAAACTGAATGACCTGAGTCATTAGTATTTTTATTAACTCTTCTCTCATCCGTAACCTGTGACAATGCCTGTATTAGGTACACTTAAAAATAATTATGATATGAATCCAATTAAAAAAGTAAGTAAATATAAGTGAAGGTTAAAAATTGTCCCTGGGATATAGGATTCTGGGTGATTTTTAAACCTTCTTTGTAGGTTTTCTCTATTTTCTTAACATTTTTATGATATACATATCTACATTTATTGATAACAGAAAAAATAGCTTATTTAAATAAGCACATAGAATTTTGTACTCCCAATATGTTGAAAATTTTGTAATTTTTAATGAAGCAAAATTTGAAGAAGAAAATGCATAAAAATGTGAATTCTCTAAGTGCTAGGAATATAAAAAAGTTAACTCTCCTGTTTCACTTTTCTGTATTTCCCAAATATTCTATAATAAGCATGCATTATTCTTATAGTAAGAATAATAATATACAAAAAGGGAGTGGAGGAACTGCTTGGTAGACTCTACAGAAGGCGAGAGAGTGAAGCAATGTTCATTTCTCATCTGTAAGAGGATCTATACATCCTAGTTAGGAAGAAGCAAGCAGAAGTCTTTGATTGCCTAAAACAACGTGTAACAGAAAAGGATTAACACTGATGTTTTCATGCCTCAATGTACTTTAGAAAATGATGTACTTTATAGAACATACTAGTATACAGCCAAAATACAAGTGACTATATACAATGATGAACTGTAGAGTTGACTTGGTCAGAATCACTCAAAAATGAAAACAAAAGCTGCCAAAGCAAACTGAAATCTATCTATCCCCTTTATAACTTCACTTATGGTTAAAAACCAACCAAAATGTTCCTGAGTCTTCAAACGGTTGTAGAAACATCTGCAAATGTAAACTGCAGCCTAGAGAGGACAGGTGGAAAGTATCAGAAGCAGGTTGAGAAATGTATATCGTAGATTAAGGCTAAGCTCTAGGCTAATGCCCAGTGCCAGAACTTGAAATTTACCACTTACAGTGTGTTACTCTACATCCTCAAAACAGTCACAAATCAAGAATATTATTTCTACTTGTGAAAAGAGCAGGGGTAGTTATTAGTCCTCTCAGTGACTACTGGATTCAGAGATCTAGTCCATGGCTTCTGAAATTATCTATCATCAGTTTTTGATACTGTACAAAACATTAAAAGTGTATTTTTTAAAAAGACAAAGATGAACAAAATCTAAAGTTATGTTTTCCAAATCACTAGGAGTTTCTAATGGCTTCATCGCAATTTCTGTACTTATTTCATCAAGGATGGGTAATAGTGAGCAGACTGGTCGCTGAACTGAGGACCGTGCCCTGAGTAGCTCAGAGTAATCTTGCCAAGTTATAAGCCGGCATGTTTTCACTAGCTAACAGTGAGCAAACTAGAGAAGAAGCTATCTTCATTTTACAGACAGCCCTGTGTTAAAAGCTAGGAATAACCTTCAAAAACACTATCGAATCTCCAGAGATAATTTTATAGCACAGAGGAGAGCAAAAAATAAAAAGCATCTCTCTCTATCCAAAAAATGGAATAAAGTCTCCCTCGTAAATAAGAAAACAGTTTTATTCACAGGTTTTGGTTGTCATTAAATTGGGCTGTGGGAAGAAAGGAGTTAGTCCAGTTTCACTGGTCTCATGTACAGGCAGAGAGAATACCGATACCAGAGAAAGAATGTGTGATACCCGCAAACTCACAACCAGAAACAGAAACAGTCACAAGAAAGAGGAAGGACTCTGCTTGAGACTTAAAGAAAAGAGAGAACTTCCTTAACAAGGTCATTAGAAGTATCCCAGTTGGTTCAGTCTTTTTTTTTTTTTTTAAGACAGGGTTCCATTCTGTCACCCAGGCTGAAGTGCAGTAGTGCAATCTCGGCTCACTACAATCTTGACCTTCTGGGCTCAGTTGATTCTCCTACCTCAGCCTTTTGAGTAGCTGGGACTGCAGGCATGCACCACCATGCCTGGCTAATTGTTCTGTGTATTTTTTGTAGGGCTGGGGTCTTGCTATGTTGCCCAGGCTGTTCTTAAACTCCTGGGCTGAGTTTAGGCAATCCTCCCACCTCAGCCTCCCAAAGTGCTGGGATTACAGGGTAACAACACACCAGATAACGCAGCTCCTGGTAAGGCAATGTGGAATAGAGCAGGGGCTCACAGCTACCACTGCACATCAGAATCACCAGGAGAGGCTGATTTGTTTGTTTGTTTGTTTGTTTGAAGTAACTGTCCAGGTCTCTGAGGTGGAGGCACAGTTGCTGGGCTTTTTGTTTTATTTTATTTTGTAACTTCCCAAGACGAAGCTAATATGGGGCCAAGGCTGAGAACCACTGAAGGAGTGGAAAGACCCTGGCATATAAATTAAAGCCTTGGATTCTAAGATTGGTCCTAACAATGTTTAGTTGTGTTTTCCCGTCAGAGTCACTTTATAGTCCAAAGTCCTACCCCACACAATTGCAAAGGAAAGAGTACAACATCTTTCTACCTCACACAGGTTTTGGAACCTCAGATGTGTGTTACCTATAAAGCACTTGACACACGTTCCAGCCATCTCTTTCAAATACAGTATTTACTAAGAGAGATTTCTGGGACTCTTAATAAATCTGAAGATCAGAAACCTATGACTGCATATGCACACTTGAGTAGATTCTATAATGAGTTTAGAAAATTTTCCATTTGTCAGGATATAAGCTGAAAACTTTGAGAACTGCTTTCTTTTAGCCATCAAGTACATGACAGGAGGAACTTGTCAATCAGTACACATACGGTCCAGAAACATGAAAAAAACATAGATACACAAAATCATATTCATGCCCTCAAAGTTCTGCCTCATTCAACAAAAAATCTGTTCTATTTAAAATAAGAATCTTACGTGTTGTTAATCTCCAGGCAAATACACATGATTAAAAAGAGCTCCAAAAAAGTGTGAAAATGCCATCTCATCCAGTCCTGTGACTTTAAAATACAATCTATCTGGTAAGGCCCTGCAATCTGTCATCCCAGACCTCTGACCTGAGCACCGACAAGCTGACACCACCAACCTACCTGCTCATGATCTCAGGTACCACAGGAAACCGACGTTTAACACAGCCAAAATACAAGACCCAATTTTCTTCTCCCTTCCCTCAATCTTAATGTGGCACTCCTTCTCACCACTCAGGACTCAACCCAAATGCCACCTCTTCAAAGAAGGTTTGCTGACCGCACTAGCTTTAACACCTATAGAACAAATCACACCCTACAGCGCTGGTTCTCTAATTGTATCTTTTTCATAGGAAGTCATCAGTAAGGAATTACCCTATGTGTATAGGAGTTTACCATTTCCACCTGTCCACTAAGACATAAGATCCACGGGGCAGGAAACGGGGGTATAAGACTGTCTTGTTCTATCTTGTTCATTGCTGTGGCCCCAACACATAAAACAATATCTGGTACAAAGTCAATCCTTAATAAATGTTAGTCTCCACCTCGCTAAGTATGTGTCCAAATTGAAGCATATGGAAGGAGGGAGATTCAGGAAGAATAAAGAGCCTGAAGGAAATGCCAAGCCCCACTTGCTACCCACTGCTCCGATTCTTCATTTGCTGGTCTCCTTGGTCCATTCTGCTGGCTCTCATCCAGAATCTCTCTTGCCCCTTTGGACTAAAACTCCTTTGGTCAGCCAGCCTGACTTTATAATTTGGCTTCTCCTGAAGAAACACTCAGACTGAACCCATGGCTATACACAATCAGAAAGTGAGCTACACTCCACTCTTATGAAGACCTGGTTTTCAGCATCTCTTTTGGGCCCGGATATCAGTATACCCAGGTCTCCTGACCCAAGAGAACAGGAAATGCTCGTAATTCCCTGAACCACATAGTTCCTGGGGTTTGTCATTTGTCCCTGGTCCTGCCTGGCACAATGGCCAAAATAAAGGCCACACTCCCAGCTTTCCTTATCTGGGCATCATCTTCCAATACAGGTGCTTCTTACACAGTTTGAGCTTTTTGTGTATAGAAGACAACGCTTAAACACTACATGCCCCTATGAGAGGGGGTGTTTTCCAAATGACTTTTCTCGAAATATAACTTTGAGACAGAGGGATGGAGCTCTGGGGTCCTCAGATACTGTAACTAGTTCTGGCTCCTCATCACAGCCAGGAAAATGGGAGAACCTTTGTTAAAGGCCACTCATACCACCCACTGACGCCCCCAGAGAGGTCAAGACAACCTGTATGGAAGTGAATCTGTACAGCAGCAGAGACAAACACTCACCCAAAGCATCTGCTGGATTCTGCACCCTGGTGCGTGACCGTGGAAAAGGTCACAGAGGAGTTTTTGGTATTTGAGTTTCTATCACCAGACTGAAGTGACAACAGACTCAGGAACAACTAATAGGCATTTCATAGACCTAGAGGTTGATTTCTAACTCCATCCAAGGCTATCCGTGTGCTCTCTGGTGGAGAAAGCAGAGATGGGCCTAGGGTCTCCTGAGAACCCACCCCAGCCTTGAAAAGGGCATTTCTGTGTCTAACAGTGCTTCTACTGCCCATGCGAGGTCGAGCCTCCACAACCATGCCTGTGCCTGAGATCCTGGACAAATGTGACTCCGGAAGAAGATGTGAAGACGAAGCAGTTATACACCACCCCTACAGGAAAATAAATTGTTCTAAATCTCACCCACTGGTTCCTGTCACAGCAACCGGAGCTTCTCACTCTACTACTTCACAAACACCCAAGTCCTGAAGAGAGGCACTTTGTATTGTAGATTACGTTGTCATTACACTCCTCTGTAATCAACGGTGTTCACCCTTATCTTTCACAGGTCAACCCTATCAACCTTCAGTACAAGCCTCCTCTGGACTCCCATTATCTCAAACTCAAATGTATTTAAAAACAGATTCATCTCTTTATTACAAATGGGACCACCATTCTTTCAGTCACACACAACTGATTCCTTGGTCATCTTTGATTCATTCCTTTCTTCAGTATCCAGCAAATCTTCAATTCCTTCAAATGCCTTCTCCTAGTGGTCAAAATCCTTCTACTCTCACCTCCTCCATAATTCACTTTATTAATCTCCTCTTCTCTCTCCCAGATCATCTTTTTCTCTACTAGGTTGTTTCTTTTTGCTTATAAATAGGCTCAAATACCACCCTACAAGTTCCTCTCTAGTCCGTTCCCCATCCCCAGTAGCCTGAGGCATCACTTCATGCCTCAAGGGTGCTTCAGCCTGTTTCATCCTGAAGCACAGCGTACCATTACTACTTAGCTACTGGGGGCTCTCTGAAGTGGGGTCCAGCTTTTTCAGCTTTAAATCTCCACAGTGTAATAAATTTCAATAAACGTTTACTAAATGAATAAATTATCCCTCTAATCATTCTCTAATTCATCCTTTCTACTGTCTAATAACCACCTCTCTCTATTCTCATTGTCCTTATTCTGTTCCCCTCATCTCATGCTAGACTTTCAAAAGGGTCTTTTTAATGTGGCTTAAGATTTTATCACCTCCAATTCATCAACTATGTCCAGTACATCCTTTCTAAAATAATAATTTCAAACTATCCATTGCAGGTATTAAAAAACACACACGAAAATAAACATAATATGCAAAAAATAAGCTCACAAAAAAACCTCTAATGGTTTGCCATTGCTTATTGGCAAGCCTTGTAAGTGGGTCAATCATTAGTTATCAGCAGATCTGAATGACCACGTGGTCAGAATTTCATTTCATAGTATTCCAGGATTATTCACCGGAGAAGAACTCAGCCAGCAGCAATGCACTGTCCCCCACTCTGCTCAAGGACTCCCATCTTAGGAATAAGCACCAGTAGGGATGTTGTATTTACATAGGTATGCGTGCACACACACACACACACACACACACACACACCACAGAGGCTCAACAGTGTGAGTCAAAATTAGCCCCACTGTATCATTTGCAAGCCACATCTCTTAGAAGATGATTGGAACCTTAGAGGAAGTGATAAATGCCTCTTCAAGATAACTAGAGGCGGGGCATGGTGGCGCGTGGTGGTTCATGCCTGTAATCCCAGCACTTTGGGAGGCCAAGGTGGGTGAATCGCTTGAGGCCAGGAGCTCAAGACCAGCCTAGTCACATGGTGAAACCACATCTCTACAAAAAAAAAAATACAAAAATTAGCCAGGCGTGGAGGCACACATCTGTAATCCCAGGTACTAGGGAGGCTGAGGCATGAGAATCACTTGAATCTGGGAGACGGAGGTTGCAGTGAGCTGAAATTGCACCAGTGCTCTCCAGACTTGGTGACAGAGTGAGACTATGTCTCAAAAACAAGGCAAAAAGACAATTAGAAACCCTTGCTCCATAAAATACGCAACTGAAAATCTTCAGGTGGAATTTCTAGGCCCTCTATGAGCCAGTCCCAACCTACCTGACCAGGATTTTCTTTCACACGTCTTACATGCATACCTTCTGTCTAGTCCCTTCATTATATTCCTTCCGTCCACACATTCCATATACTTTCCTAACTCTCTTTCTGGTACTGCTTCTCCAGATCTTACTTGCTGTAAATATCTCTTCCATCTTTTGCACTTTCCAACAACTCAGTGATCTCTACTTTCCTGTAACTCCCCTGGTACTTACAGTCTATCATTTATTTGGCATTTGCCACTGGCTGTTGATGTTACAATCTGAAATAGAAGACCTCAGCCAAAATCTCGCAATAGTACTAAAATGTTTCTGTTTCCAGAAAGGGGTCCTGATCCAGACCCCAAGAGAGGGTTCTTGAATCTCACACAAGAAAGAATTCAGGGTGAGTCCACAGAGTAAAGTGAAAGCAAGTTTTATTAAGAAAGTAAAGGAATAAAAGAATGGCTACTTCACAGAGCAGCCCCAAGGACTGATAGCTACCCACTTCTATGGTTATTTCTCGATTATATGCTAAACAAGGGGTAGATTATTCACCTCTCCCCTTTTTAGGGTAACTTCCATATATGGTAACTTCATCTATGGAAGTTACAATGCATTGCCATGGCATTTGTAAACTGTCACATTGCTGGTGGGAGTGTAGCAGTGAGGACCACCAGAGGTCACGCCCATTGCCATCTTGGTTTTAGTGGGTTTGGCTAGCTTCTTTACTGCAACCTATTTTATCAGCAAGGTCTTTATGACCTGTATCTTATGCTGACCTCCTATCACATCCTGTAACTTAAAACCATCTGGATTATGCAGCCCAGTAAATCTGAGCCTTATTTTACCCAGCCCTTAACCAATATGGAGTTGCTCTGGTTTAAATGTCTCTGACATTTCCAGCCACATCATGAACACTGATGACCAACTATAGCACGAGAAGTTAATTGTAAGGCTAAAAGTACTTGGAAGGAAGACAGAATTGAATGGATAATGGGGGATGGAGATAAAGGTGGGAAAAATAACAGAATGAGAGCTTTTATAAAAATGCAGAATTGATTCCAATACTGTACTTTCCTCTGTATCCCTGAATAAGTCACTGTCCCTCCCAGGAAGACTCAGATCCAGTGAAAACATGAAGAGAGAAAAGAAAGCCATTGCAGTGTGCAAGAACTATGACAACTTCCTGAAGAGTGTAAACAGTAGTTAATGTCACCTATGCAAGGCCTCGACTCAGAAATGGTTAAACTGTGTGTCCCTGTAGGGGTGGGAGAGGGTTGCCGTAAGTGATTATTCAATTTAATCACTAAATTTATTTTTTAATGCTTTCAAATGAATATATTGAATTAAAAAGTAAAAAAAATAAAGAAAGAAGCTATAACTCATAATAAGAATTGTGCTCATCTGAGTTTGGTTTCCTGGAGATGTCAGAGGTGAGTGATAGATGGAAGAGTTACCCACTGAGTTATAGTCCCGCTGATGGCTTGGTTGTTAGGAATCTTTACACACTACACAATTCGACAGTGAGGCAGGTCCAGAGAAAACATGGGAAGGGTCATCTGGGCTGAGAGACTGGTAATCTCCTCCTACATCTTTGCTTCTTTTGTGTTATAGGCTTTATGTCTCTTAATAAATCCTGAGTCTTTCAGGAGTGTCAGACCAGTGATACAGCTTTTTTGGTCCCAAGTAACCATGTGTCAGTAGTCAGAAGGTAGCTTTGTGTGGTATCATTATCCTCACAACTACAAACACACTCACACACAAATACGTACACTATACTTCATGGATCATATGATACCTATTATTTCACATTTTAACATCTCTGAAGTTGGGAGGGATCTGGTAAGTGATGATACATTAGAACTGATGAAATATGGGCCAGGTGTGGTGGCTCACGCCTGTAATCCCAGTGCTTTGGGAAGCCAAGGCAGGCAGATCATGAGGTCAAGAGATCGAGACCATCCTGGCCAACATGATGAAACTCTGTCTGTACTAAAAATACAAAAATTAGCTGGGCGTGGTGGTGGGGGCCTGTAATCCCAGCTACTCGGGAGGCTGAGGCAGGAGAATTGCTTGAACCCAGGAGGCAGAGGTTGCAGTGAGCTGAGATCACCCCACTGTACTCCAGCCTGGAGAGAGAGTGACACTCTGTCTCCAAAAAAAAAAAAGAACTGATGAAATAAGGTACATTTCCTTTAAATAACTGTAACATATTGAAGATGGAAACCGAAACTGAGGTTCAAATACTGACTGAAAGAAACAGTGGTAATCCAGCCTAATCTCCTTCATTTTACAAGTGAAACACACACATACATATACACACATACACAAAAACATATGTGTACAGAGGCAGAAGTAAAACCAAACCTGTAAGTCAAATTTCCTGATTCCCAGTCATTGTTCTTACGTTCTATCAGCACCTCAGCAAAATACTAATGAACTGACCTACTGTCATCTGTAAGCAACAGGTAATCAAATAAGTTTTTAAGATGAAGAAAGCAATTCAACATACTATAAGAACTGCAAGATCAGGAACAATGTCCATTTTGCTCACTGTGATATTCTGAGTGCCTAACAGAGAGCAGGCATTTTATAAATGTTCTGAGATGAAAAATCTGGCTGCTGCGTTTAAGATAAAGGATGGCAGTTAGCAGGTGGTAGCCGTAGTGGACCGCCTCAGTAGACCACCTCAATAAAACTTCTTGGGATGTTTGGCTCTTCATATCTAGGCTCTTCACAAATCAAATGAATTAGAATGTCTGGGGCTAAGACTCAGAAATCTGGACTTTTAACAAGCATTCCAGGTGATTCTCATGGCATTAAAGCTTGAAAACCAGAGTATATTAGATAATAACAATCCCCACTGGAGGCAACAGAAAGGAAGAAACTAATGTCATAATATTTACA
This sequence comes from Macaca mulatta, assembly GCF_049350105.2. Classification (NCBI taxonomy): domain Eukaryota; kingdom Metazoa; phylum Chordata; class Mammalia; order Primates; family Cercopithecidae; genus Macaca; species Macaca mulatta. The sequence goes on along the minus strand of NC_133408.1, from coordinate 173,143,393 downwards.
TCAAAAGAACATAGGGCATTAGAGAAATAAGAGACAAAATCAAGATGACAAGGAAAAACCAGGGGAAAGTTACTTAAAAACTAATATAAGACTATTTAAATATAAAAGTATAAACATTAAGGAATCAGGAACTCTGAGGAGCCCTGGGATAAGGAATTAATTCCATCAGTGTGCAAGAGGCCAGGGGTACCATATGAGACATCATTAGGATAATTAAATAATTAACACACATAGGATTAAAATTCCTCTTGGGGAAAATGATAATGAACAAGAAACACCTAATGTAGTTTCACAAATGACTCTTCAAATATCTACAAAGACAGATGTGAACTAAATATGGAGAAAAGTGAAAAAGTATCTTGTTACAGTCAGCTAAAACTTACAGAAAAGAGTCAGAGGTAGCAAATTAATTCATGCTACTCAAATAAGTCAGACACGAGAAGAGGAGCTTTTAAAATTACCAAGAGCGGGACAAAGACTAGGAAAAGGAAAATGCTGCTAAAAATGGAGTGGGGTTTGGAATTAATGAAGACTAAACTAGCTAAGAAACTGAACTAATTCTTTTTAATTTGTCTTTGACAAGAAAAATGAAGAAGACATATTTGTATAATTAGAGAGAATGAAGACTTTGCAAAAATAGCGACTGACAAAAAGCAGATGGGGAACACTTGACAATACGGAACTCATACCAATCAGCAGGCCTGGATGATGGGACGCAGAGGATCTTACGGGAATTCACGCACGCACTTGTGGAGTCATTTACGATCATTACGGAACATCACAGAAAAATGGGGAAATAAAAGATCTGAAGTGGAAAAAATATTAGATAATAAAATATCCTATTGATCTTAAAATGGAAACAAAGAAATACTGTGGAAAATTTTAGTGGGGAAACCAGTAGCACTGTTTTCCCATCCAGATGTGAGCTCCACAAAGTCAGAGGCATTCTTCTTCATTGTCCAGCATTAGTCTGGAGTTTAGAGCAAATAGTAAGTGATCACCAGATAACTGAAAATGGGAAAAGACCGTGAGCTACAAAATGAATGCCACCACACTTTTGCATTTCTTCTGAACAGAAAATTGTACCACAGGGAGCTTACAGTTCATTTTTTTCTCTCGTAAATAACAGAAAAAGGTAAAATACTTAAACATCTGGTGGATAATTACATCATAAGCCATAATCAGAATAAATATCTAAAAACTCTAGTAACACAAATATAGGTAAATTTGAGAAACTATAAAAGCAAAAAAAAAAAAGTAGAACACAAATATTAATTTGGGCAAATATTTTCAGTACTTTAAAATGAAACCCTCTAACAAATTTGGATAACATGCAAAATTTAAAAAGAAATCAAAAATAAAGAGAAATTTTTAAATTAGCCTTTACTATGAGCACTATATATCTCAAAGAATCACGGAAGATCCTCGCATCCTCACACACTCCAACACAAACCCATCCATAGTCACTCAGATGTATTATTTTTTAATCAATTCATCCTCAATTTATAGACAGGGCCAACAGGCAAATTTATATAAAAGTATATGCCTCCAGGAAATTGACACAAAGCTCATGGGAAAAGATAATAAGTTACTCTAAAGTAGTTATCAACACAAGGAAAATAGAAGAAATGCATTTCCTACAAGCTAAAATAAAGGGGGTGGGCGTGGGGGTGAAGATTTCATTTTTGGATTTTTTTTTTTTTTGCATAGAGCACAGTGCATTCCATAATAGTGCACATTAATAACCATATACTGATTAAATCCAATTGAAAGCCACTGGCTCATATATAGGAAGGGTATATGATGATACTTAAAGAGGCTGATTATTTCATAGGTCTATCTTACTTCTTTTGTCAGGTCCCCAAAACTGAACTCTATGGTTCTAGGCTTTAGTAAAGAAGTATTAGAAGTATTATGCCAGTAGAGTATCCCATAAGATATGAATAATACTAGGGTTTTGGTTTTTTTTGTTTTTTTTTTTAACACCACACTGCCTTCACTGAGGAAAAGAGAGACAAAAAAGAGAAAAAGAGAAAGGTTCTCATTACTGGAAAGGAAGTTAGTTTCATCATTTATTAGTTTTGATGCCAAATGAAGAGGAAAGGAGAAAGCTATCTCAAAAAAGAGTATCATTTATATGAGTAATGATAGCTCTGGCCTAAAGAGGACAGTCAAATTCTAGATCTTCTCAGTCAGAGGGCAGAGCTCAGGGCACATAGAAGGGTAAGTACAGACACAGCAGCTGAAACAGTCAGAAGGCAGCACAAGGAAGGCCCACACCACTCTGGGTTTGATACAGTTCATATCATTAGTTTGTATGGATGCCAAGAAAAACATCTTTCAAAAACAAGCAGGCTGATGCAAGAGCACCAGTTTTTTGAAATGAATAGCAAGAGCAAATTCTATCTATTTAAAAACAAAAACAAAAAAAAAACCTGAGATAATTCAAATTCTTTCACCCTGTCCTTCCTTATGTGGCTCTAAGGAATAAAGGACAAGAACAAATTAAGAGGAAAAAAAAGTAACCAAATATTTAATCACACACACAAAAAAGAAAAAACCCACTTCCTTTAGTACCAAAAGAAGCATATTTATTCATTCACTTATCCATTCAGCACAATCCAGGTGGCAAAATAAACAGCAATAACTTTACCCCCAACCTAGATACTTCTAGAAATTAACAGATCACTAGATAATGGAGCATTTTTCCCAGAAATGGATCTTCATGGAATAGCTAAAATTTAAGGAACACAAATACAGATGGATGGGACTAGGATAAAGAATTCTACAATAAAAGTGTTTTAGGTATCATTTCATTGCCATTGTTAGCAGAATAATACCTAATTTACCTGGCAATCTGGACTAATAAGAATAGCAGAAACTAAAGAAGAGAAAATTAAGAAAAAAAGGACATTTCCAGGGGCAAAATTTCCTTATGTTATACAATCCATAGGTGAGAATTCACGCGCATATTGCCACAGAGTGCTCTCTGGTCGCTTATTCTACACACAATTCTAACCACCTTGGTTCTCTGCCTTTGTAGCTCATACTACAATAGTTGAGCAACTTAGCAAGAGGAGCTTGTCTGAAACAGACACAATCAATAGCTAGACATGATAACCTACCCCCAAAAAGCAAGGGAAAGACAGAGGGCATGAAGAGTCAACAAGGAAGATTTTTTTTTTTTTTTAAATGGAAGTCCGGGACTGGTTCAGCACAGTGGAACATTGTCCGTGCCTTCACAAGTGACAAGATGATCTCTGACATATCACAATACATTCAATAAAGGGTAGTGTGCAAAAGTGCAACCAAAGCATCCATTAACCAGGTTCAAAATGACAGCCCTTCAGTTACCAGAAAAGGTCTGAATGTGCTCAGTATATTGTGACAAAAGGACCAAATCTGAGAAACGTATTTTATAAAATTTCCATTAAAGATGTTAAAATACAACCTTTAATGCTTAAATGGGAGAAACTTTATTTTCTGGAAAATTAAGCCATATTGAAAATCAGATTTCAAATGATGCTAATAAATTAGGCATCACCAGTCTTCTTTTTAAAGAAACTATCACACAATAGTTAGGAGTTTACTTACAATAAAGCAATCAGTCTCTATCAGAACAAAGATAGCCATTGAAAACAAAAAAAAAGAGGAAGAATAAAGCTTTAATTACAAAAACAAACAGATACATGGATTTATCTATTATGACATCACAATCCTGAAGTCTGTGTAAAAGGCACCTCATTTCAGTCCTGGCACACAAGCTTTAAAAAATGGTTAAACAAGCTCAAAGTATCTTTGAAGCAACATCAATGGTGTATGGTACTTGGTTTCCGATTTTTTCTGCACCAAATTAAAAGTTAATAAATGTTGCCAGCAATTCCTCTACATTTCTCAATCCACCCCCACCACAAACTCTGGGAAATAAAAGCAGCCCCTACCATTACTTTACAGTCTAGGGGGTTTGCAAAATGACTTGGAGGGGGAGCTTTGAAGTTTGTAGTATTAGAAAGAGAAATATACCATGAATGCCAGAGGGGGGAGCTCAGAGCAAAGGGAAAGATCATGTTTATAATGGGCAAAAAAGGGAAATTCTGAAAACCTTCTGAGCTTTTACACAATACCCTTTTTTCTCTTTTTTCGGTATTCTCTTTTGAAGAATGGGTTCTAATACCCTTTGAAATAAACAACCTTCTTTTTTCCCCCCATGTAGAGAGAAAATAAATAAAAGTAGTACTGAGGGTAACCAGTTTAAACAATGTGCAGGTTTCGGAAACCTCTGCTTTAGGGAAGTCTCATGCACACAGCCTCCAGTCTCTAATCAGTTTTGTTTGCAAATGAACCTACACAGTAGGATTGGCATCTAATGATGCTGAAGGCACAGTAAAGGAATTAGCCCAAGACAATCATTATTTTAAAGAGGCATTTGGCCTCCTCCAGATTCCTTTATATGTTTACTTCTTAAGACAAAATGGAATTTTAATAGGCTCTTTCCATAATTAAAGACACTATCTTTGTGTATTCACTGCCCTTTGTACCACTAAGGACATACAACTAGCTGATCCAACAACAAAAAAAAGAGCCACTGGCCATTATACTTTCCTAGAAACAACTTCCAAGTACAGACACGTTTGTGGAGATAGACAGGGTCAACCAGCACTCTTCTTCCCATCTGAATTGTAAGCATTTCTTTAAACTGAGCTTTCAATCCTGAACAGTTTTGCCAGTAACCAGAGACAAAATTGGCATTAAAATAGGTGCCATTGAACAGTAAAGTTCTTGATGCTACATGGAAAGCTATAGCTTTCACAACAGTGCCCAAAGAAAGTCTTTAAAAGAAATGAATATCCTTTTGTATTTGTTGGCTACCGCCACAATACTGAGTAACAAACCACCTCAAAACTCAGCAGTATATAACAAGTATATCTTCCTTGCTCATATATATGCTCGTTATCGGGGACTTGGCTGTAGGCTGGACTACACTGGGCTTGGTACCAACCTGCAGATCAGGTCCAGAGCCAGTGCTTTTCATCCTCCTTGAATTAGCAGCTACTAGAAGCATGCTCTTCTCACGGCAAACAATAGAGGTACAAAGACCAAGTCCAACTGCACAAGCATATTTGAAGCCTTTGCTAGTGGCATATTTGCTAACATTCCATTGGTTATAGCAAGTCACACGACCAAGCCCAGTAGCAATTGGACGAGGAAACAGACCGCTCTCACTGGTTGGGTGGGGGGCTGCTGGGGGTGGGGTGGGTTAGGGAATGAATATTTGCAGAACAATAATCTAACCTACCGCATCCTTCCATTCAGGCTGCTAGAGGTTATTTGTTTACCACATCTGGTATCCTGCTGCTTATGTATAACAAGATCTCATCATCTAAGTAAATAAGTCCTAGTTTTACATAAGTCTGCCGTTTATAGTACCATTAGAAGAATGAGAATTAAGCAGAAAAAACTGTAAAATTGGTATTATATTGTATAAATGGACATGATTAGGAGTTTCATTGATGCCTCAGAAATCTGTTGACAAAGGGTAATACATTACAGCTATAGAGTACTGCTTAGTATACTCTAGTGTTTCAAGTCCATGTACTTGCTAAGCTGTCTACCTTACATCGGCATCAATCATATTTTATGAAGTATTAGTTTTGCATAGAAATAGCCTGCTAGACAGCAGAATTACAAAGAAAAGAGAAAGCAGGAAAGATCACACCAAGGTTTCCAACTTGGATAATGTAGTAAGCAATAGTAGTGGCATTAGCAGAAACTGCAAGAGAGTGGAAAGCACTTGACAAACAGATTTAGAGCAGCTATTAACAAAGCTTTACAGTGAAAATTTTAAGATAACTTTAAAAGGCTCTGGCTATTACATACATTTAAAAGTTAACTTGTCAACCACATGCCAGTTAAATCCTACTGGAAACAAGACATGGAATGCAGATATAAAGGGGGGAGAAGAATATGTATATTATATAAATATGACACATATTTATATATCTATTTACCAAAATTTTCTTAAGAAGGTCCAATGAACCCCAGGTTCAGATTTCACTATCAGCTATTAAATGCCTACTGTGTGTCCCATACATTAGCTCACAAAGTACAAAGCTATGTTGTAATGTAGGAATTATTATTATTGTCCACATTTTACAAATGAGTAAAGTGAGCCTTGGTAAAGTTAATAAGGTTATATAACTAATTAGATGTAGAGCCAGAATTTGAACACGAATCTTCTAAATAAAAGCCTGTTTTGTTTTTTCCTGACTGTCCCATGCTAATTCTCTAAAAATGCCTTTTTTACCTGAACCAAAAGGATTCTTTTATATTCTCCCATTCTCAACGCCCAACACTAAAGGGATAGAGTAGACCAGAAACACAATTATGATCATAATAGACTTATGATCCTCCTAGAATATCTCTCACAGATACAACAAAATTCAGGAATCTTTTAAACGTGTTACTTTAAATACCAGGTATCAATCAGTTGATCAAAAGTTACAAGAGGGAAATCTCAGTACTTTCAAGTAATATTCTAACAGTCTGCTTCCTGGAATGAGTTTTAAGTAAGGTAATTGAACACACTGTTTCGCATAAAGCCTTATAAAATAAAGTCTTTGTCAAAAGGAAATGAAATATATGCTCTCTGCATTCAAAGGCTCTAGATGTCGACCTGTAGTCTACAGCTTTTGCACAACGATTCTCAACTTCATTAGGGGTCCAGTCTATAAACCTATCCCTCATGGCACACAACTCCACTTAACATGCAAATGTGGTTCTAAGAACACTGCCTCAGATACAGGGTAATCTATGCTTACTTAAGCTATGCTACATTTAATTTACACATATATTACTCTGGAAGAGCAGAATAAGGAGGAAAGGCTGATAAAATGGATTCCTCCATCCGCAAGGGTGATTAGGAAAGAAAAGAATACCAGTAGATAGCAAACCTGTAGTAACCTGTCTCACTTTCAGATAATTAGTTGTGAAATTTTTAAGGCAAGTGACTCACAAGGGAGGGTACAAATTTATTGCCTTCCACAATCTAATAATCTTGGCAGCAATGAAAGTTATCTATTTATTGATAGGCAACGGTAATTTATCTTCCCTGGGTAAAATGCAGTCATTTAAATGTTTTTTTCTTGTTATGAATGCTAGCCTCAGCAGTAAACATGAAAATGACTTCACAAGAACAAAAACACTCATTAAATGTCAATAAACCCCCAAAGCACAGCTATAAAACTGTCAGAAAATTCTGTATCAGGTCAGCAATGGACCACGAAGTTCAGGAAGAACAGTGAATTCAAGATGACTATGATGGCAAGAATTTGGCAAGGAAATCAGGACCAGAATTCTAGTCCTTGTTCTACCACTAAATTTTTTAGTGACCTTTAGAAAGTTACCTGACATCTCTGGGCATCATTTTTCTCATTATGAAACAGAGGAGTTTGATTAGATTCATTTATTCAGTAAAATTGGCTGAGCACCTAGTATTTACAGTGCTGACATAGGTGGAGTAGATACAGAAGTGAACAAAACGGACAAGGCACCTGACCTCAGGGATTTTCCATTCCAGCAGAAAGATGGATTCATTAGAACCTCTCAAGTTCTACAATTTTAGGGCCTTTCAAAGTATCAGACAATAACTAATTCCAGTATATATGATGTCCAAAAGGCAAGACAGAAAGGGTAAACCTATTTTGTGTTAGTATATCAGTTACATTTCAAATAATATGCCCAATATGTGTGGTGGAATATAAAATGATACAGCTGATTTGGAAAACAGTTTGGCAGTTCCTCAGAAAGATAAACACAAAGTTACGATATGACCCAACAATTCCATTCCTAGGTATAGCAAAATTGTAAACAAATATTCACAAAAAGACTTGCATGCAAATTTTTATAGCAGCATTATTAATAACAGCAAAAATGTGGAATCAACCCAGATGTCCACCAACTGATGAATGGATAAACAAAATGTCCATATAATGGAATATTATTGATATGGACAGGAGGCAGGGAAATATTAGATAGAAGAAGGCAGTTCCCCAGCAAAGGCCCCACCCACAAGCCTGGAAACCACTGCCCTAAATGGGAAGAGTTATCCTTGTTTTCCCGCTCAAATGTTGCTTTTTCCAAAATCACCCTGGCCCGCCAGCCCCCCATCCTTTACCCATAAAAACCCCAAACTACACTGGCAGAGGAACAGAGCAGTGCAGGAGAGAAGGAGAAAAGAGAAGAAGCATCTGAAGGTCAACAGGAGTTCAGCCAGGGATGGCTGGAGATGAGGGAAGATCCTCTTCCCACTCCACCTCCTTTCCATCTCCCCATCCTGCTGACAGCCACTTCCACTCAATAAAATCTCTACATCCTTCAAGTCCATGTGACCTGATTGTTCCTGGATGCTAGACAAGAACTCAGGTACCAAGAAGGCAGGGTGTAAAAGGCTGTCACCCTGACTCTCCACTGAGCTGGTTAACACTTAGCTGTTCACAGATGACAACTGCTAAAAGAGCATTAATTTTAACACACCCCTAGACACTGCCATGGGGCTGGAGCCCAAAAGCGCTTGTCCCAGCCCTGACCTGCTCACCTGCGTGTTCCCCATTCCTCAAGAGGTTTGAGCACAGCAGTGGCCCAGTAAGCGGGCCACACCCCCATCACAAGTCCCATGAGGGGGTCAAGGGAATTCTCCTGTCTTATTATTAAGCAATAAAAAGAAATTAGGTACTGCCATGCTATAACATGGATAAACCTTGAAAACATTATGCTAAATGAAAGCTAGTCAGAAAGGCCATATACTGTATGATTCCATTTACATGAAATGTCCACAACAGACAAATCTACAGAGATAGAAAGTAGATTGGTGACTGCCAAAGGCTGAAGAGAAGCGGGAATGGGAGTGACTGGTAATGGTGAGTGATTGCTAATGGACAGTTTTCTTTCTGGAGTGACAAACATGATCTGGAATTAGACAGTGGTGATAGTTGCACAACCTTGTGAATATACTAAAACCTATTGAGTTACATTCTTTAAAATGGTGACTTGTATGTGAATTATATCGCAATATTTTTAATTTTAAAAAATTAAAAATTATGGAAAAAATTTAGGTCCTAATACGTAACCGAATCAATTATCTTAGCAAAGTTAGAAAACAGCATAGTAAAACACAAAGCAGATGATTTGCTAGTGAAATGTTTAAAATAATGTTCAGATTGTGATTTCAAAGCAGTCTTACACTTGGTTCATTATTTTAGATCCAAAATAAACATCATTAAGATTGATTCAAACAAAATATGAAAAGTCATGTTTCCATCAATTCTTTCTCTAATATTCTAAGACTTCGTTGTTTCAGTGCCCTTTCATTTTACTAAATCAATATCCTCACTTCTCCTTCATCATTTTCTTCCAACCCATGCTGTTAATCACCTCAATCCCTTTTCTCAAACCATGCCTCTCTTGCTTAATACTTTCCCTGCAACTTCAGCCTTTCCAAGACATCAATATTTCCACAATCCTCCTCTAGTCAATGTTTGACTCATTATAAGAATTTCTAATCTACACATCTGTATAACACTCATAAGGTAACTTTTGATCAGGTAAAAAGGGAAAAAGAAAATGCAAAAAAAAAAAATTAAGAAAAATGATGATACTTACTGAAAGCAATTTTACCAAAATTAACTTTAATAAGTCCTGGTATACCGTGGCTCAAAATTTAATATCTACAATAAGTACCAATAGATGTTTGTGGCATAAAAGAAAGCAAGTGGCATACCAGAAAACACAATGATGTAGAATATAACTGAAGGAACCCGAATATTATACTAAACAAGTCTTCAAGCCTCAACTATTGAATCCGTTTCCTGATTTATAAATTCTACAAGAGCACATTTCTAAGCATCGAGTTTGTGCATAACTAGCCAAAGCTGGACATGCTCTAAGGATTACAATAAAATAAGAACAGAGTAGAGCAGAACAGAACAGAATAGAATAGAATATTAGCACAGAGTGATGACCATTTGTTCTGACATTGTTTATTCCTGATCACTCTAAGGCATGTGCTCTACTTGGTGGCAAATGCTTATGGCTACTAGAATAACAAATGGCATTTAGATGTCAATAGTGAACAAAGTCAAAGGTGAAATGTTAGCAATTCTCTGATTGAGAAATCCAAGGGAGAAAGAACTCCTTAATACTCAGTGTGGTTGGCCTTGACCAGAAATTTAACTGTAGCTGAGAAATTTACATTCGACTATGCAAGACAACAGGAAGGATGGCTGCTCCTCACATCAGACCAAGTGAATAAAATTGAATAATTTTAAATCAGGACATTCTCTATGCTGAGGTTTAATAAGCTGTAGACATACAAATCACTGTCAAGTGTGATCCAGCAATTCTGAGAGCTGCATTTTTAAGCTTCCATTAGGCTGCAGCACTTTTACCATGATCCTATCAGTCATAAGTTGAGAAGTTAAATACCCTATTTCTCAAACTCTTGGAAGTATCACAGACTGAAGCAAATAATTTGCAAACACAAGTAGTTATGTCTCTCATCTTTTTCTGTAATAAGGAAATTGATTCTCTCCTCAAAACCTACCAATTTATTTTTCTCCTTCTGTTAATCAGATTATCAAAGCACAGTAGAATTTTTCTACATGGGAATCTCAAACTGAAAGGAAGAAAAATGGAATACCCAAGGTGTGTGTGGTACCACCCCTTACCCACTGGAAATACAATAAGAAAATATTTGGCCACCAGCCTCCCAAACTCTCATCTCTGCCATGGCAACTGATGGAGAAAACTGGCAAAGAGAGCCCATGCAAAAGCAAGATGTTAATTTATAGAGTACAGAGTTTGGTGATTGAACCTTCCTGTGCCAACCCCACATCTCCCTGCACCGCAACGCACTTGTAGATGGCAGAAATGAGGTTACAGAGTAGCTGATAAAAGCTAATCCAAGATACAAATTGCTGTTTTCCTTTCTGACTAGATGTTAAAATTCCTGCTCTACCAAAAATTAAAACAAAAATCCATTTCCATTCTACTTCCTGTTTTGTGAACAACAGATGATGGTGTCGGGCATTCCATAAAGATAATAGTTTCAAGCTTGTCATGTCAAAATGTCAGAGGTGCTGATGAAAATGCATAGAGGTAATGTCAATGCTTGAGCCTTAGCATATAGACAGCAAACAAATAAAATAGTAACCCAGTACAACTGTGGCTCACAAAGGCTGGGAGTGGAGAAGCACAGCCTATAAAGTTGGATACAAAAAAAAACACTCTTCATCCCAACTAAAGACTCATTCCCACACTCATCCCCTAGCTTATGAGGTGACTGACATACAATCCAACTTAATGAACTGCAAAAAAAATGATTATCTTGAAAAAAATAAAACAACTCATCAAATCACCTTTGATATACCTCAAAAAAAAATATATGGGAACATCAAGAGAGTCACATTGGATGCTAAGGTTCCTTTAGAGTATATGGAGCACCAGGCAGAGTTTAGAGCCATCTTTTCAATGTGAATCCAATTACTCATTAATGAAAAAGACAGAGACCATGGATCACACTGTCAATATAAACTGCTCAATTCCCTGTTTTACCTTAAGAGAGGAAATGTCTGAAGCTCAGCAAGAAGCTGACATCAAAAGATGTTCATGAAAAAGATCAACAGGAAGTCAACTGAACTATTGAATGTTGATATTCAATAATAAGAACCTCTGTATTATTTAATGATGTTGGTGATGACAACCATCTGTTTACAGCAGAAAGAACCTACATTCATTAATAGTTCTTTCTTCACCATGTATTTACAAATACTGTCTTTAAAATTGCCCTTGGCAAAGCAAAGATAGCAAGACACGGTAACAGTTTTCATAATTTCAAGGAAGTGTTTCTAAAAGAAAGGCAAAAGGAACCAATATTTATTATTTTCCACAGGAAAATTAGCAGAAAATTGAGCCATGTAAATAAATTTGCCATAAACATCCAAGCAGATACTATTATTATCCCACACTTCATGAGCAACTTATTTGCATGTAATTAATTTGCTTATTTCTGGGGCCGCAGACAATATAATATGCTTATCAGCTTGGTTTCCAAACAATAAGTGTTTAACTCTTCCTTTTATATTTGTAAGAAAATATTTACTTGCTCTTTCCTTGACAGATTCATAGCCAGCTGCAGGCATGAACACACAGGGTTGCTTCTGTGGCAATTACAGACACGTAACCCCCAACTGGGGCATGAAGTTACTAACCTTAAAATGAACATAGAATAATAGCCAAGGCTGAATTCCCTAACACGAAAAACATCATCACCAGAAACAGAAAACATCTATGGGAAAGGGGTGCTCATATCTCCCTCCTGTAGACAAAAAGAGTCAAACTCTGTAAAATATTTGAAGAGATATATTCTGAGTCAAATATTAGTGACCACGGCCCATGGCACAACCCTCAGGAGATCCTGAGAACATGTGCCCAATGTGGTCGAGGTGCAGTTTGGTTTTATACATTTCAGGGAGGCATGAGACATCAATCAAATACATTTAGGAAATATAATGGTCTGGTCCAGAAAGGTAGGACACCTCAAAGCAGAGTGTTCCAGATTATAGGTAGATTTTAAAATTTTTCTGGTTGACAATCGGTTGAGTTTATCTAAAGACCTGGGATCAAGAGAAAGGAATGGCTGGGTTAAGAGAAAGGACTGTGGAGATCAAAGCTCTTATTTGCAGAGGAAGCCTTCAGGTAGTAGGCTTCACAGAATAGGCTGTAAAATGTTTCTCCTCAGACTTAAAGTCTGTGTTGATGTTAATCCTAGAGAGGTATAATGGGGCATGTCCAACTCCCCATGTTCCCGTCATGACCTGAGCCAGTCTTTCAGATTAAATGTTAAGAGTGTATTGAGCCAGACGTGATGGCTCACACCTGTAATCCCAGCACTTTGGGACGCTGAGGCACGTGGATTGCCTGAGCTTAGGAGTTCGAGACCAGCCTGGGCAACATGGTGATACCCCGTCTCTACTAAAACACAAAAAATTAGCCGGGTGTGGCAGCGTGCACCTGTAATCCCAGCTACTCAGGAGGCTGAGACAGGAGAATCGCTTGAGCCCAGTAGGCAGAGGTTGCAGTAAGCCAAGATTGCGCCACTGCACTCCAGCCTAGTTGACAGATCGAGACTCCGTCTCAAACAAACAAAAAACAAAAGAGTATCTTGGCTGAGGAGGAAGTCCATTCAAATGACTGGGGGGCCTCAGAATTTTATTTTTGGTTTACATTCCCCAGACTACCGACTTCTAAATTCTGTCCTCCCTTGAAAAAGCAACTCCCTACCAACATCTCCCTATCCCCTGAAGCTTCCATGGCTGTTCAGCTCATTGTCTTTAAAGTTCTTCTCCCTGCCAACTGTAACTGGAGTCCATGGAGCCCATGCTTTCCCCCCGCCAGGGTACTATGGCAGTGTCTCCCCATCCTGAGCTCTGGCCCTAGGAAAATACTGTTATTTCCTCACTGAACTGATTGCCATCACTAATATAGTCTGAAGCTTTGGGAACTCCCTTAATGTTTTCTGTGTGCTAGCCAACCTACTTTCTAGAGGCTTTGCCTCCAGAGAATTTTGGTAGTCATTTGTCAAGTTACAGGCTAAAGATTTTAAATGTCCCATCTATTGATCTCCCTCTCTCTTTTCTTAAGTTTAGCTTCTCTCTGAGAGAATATAAGAAACAAGAGTTAAGCTGATCACATTTTTAGGGATTGTTTCTATTCATAGTGCTAAACTTCACATCGAATATACAACATTATGACTCTAAACATAATGTTACCTCTAAATATTCCAGGCATATCTTTTTATGAGTAATGCTTGTGGGGTACAAGCTTATGAGAAATATTCATTTATTCATTCAGTAGTTACTAAACACCTATTATGTACAAGAACAGCACTAGGTACGGGGTACATAATAATAAGCTAATCACATGATTCTTAAAATTTAGCAGGAAGGAAACTGACAAAAGTCTACACACGTGCACATATTCACATCTACACAATCACCAAATGAGCAAAGTGATGTAAAGTAAGATAGAGAGTGTTATGACTTACATATGGCTTACCTAAAGTGAGGACAAAAGATGACATAGAATATCTAAGCAGTAATATTAGTTTTGCCATATATTATGAACTCTCTAGAAGAATTCTAGAATTAATCTCTAAAAGAATTCTCACAAAGAAACTTATTTAGCTCATTTTGGATTGCTCCGTTAATTCTATTACTTTACCTAGTGATAATTTTCTTTTTTTTTTTTTTTTTTTTTTTTGAGACGGAGTCTCGCTCTGTAGCCCAGGCTGGAGTGCAGTGGCCGCATCTCAGCTCACTGCAAGCTCCGCCTCCCGGGTTCACGCCATTCTCCGGCCTCAGTCTCCCGAGTAGCTGGGACTACAGGCGCTGCCACCTCGCCCGGCTATTTTTTGTATTTCTTAGTAGAGACGGGGTTTCACCGTGTTAGCCAGGATGGTCTCGATCTCCTGACCTCGTGATCCGCCCATCTCGGCCTCCCAAAGTGCTGGATTACAGGCTTGAGCCACCGCGATAATTTTCAACATGAGATTCTTTCCCTTTCTCCTTTTAAAAAGTAAGCATTTCCCACAATTTCTGCAGTAAGATAAAACCTTCGCATACTTCTCTAAAATTCTAACTACATATTTTTTTTCTATTATTAAAAAGAATGAGATTCCTAGTTTTTTTTTTTTTAATTGCTCCATAAATCCCCAAGGGATTTTCCACCAATGCCCATTTCAATCAGCTCTAAGTTGAATGTCATTCTGAACTGGGTCATTTTGAAGAGCTGCATGAGCCAGTAAAACATGTAACCTACATAACCTCCATGTTAAGAAAATGTGGTTCTAAAATCAGCTTCATGCAGTTTGACTATAATTTCACTGGCTCCCATCTAATTTAAGCACCGATTTTATTATGTAATGCGAACTACAGGAAACACACAACTCTTATGTTAGGCACCCTTTTTATCAAGCAATGCAAGCAATATCAGTACCCTCTTTATTGTATAATATAAGATATATAAGTACCCTTTTTATACATGATGCAAGCTATAAGGAAAACAAAACCTCTAAAGCCAACCTTAAACATGAAAATCACCCAGAGCTAAAGGACGACTTAACCAAGAAATCAACAACTTCACTAAGCAAGTTTTTCTAAAATCTCCGATTTGAACTTCTGTTTTGTTTTCAGTTTTGCCTACCTCAGTGTATTGTCCTCTGCCTACTTAATGAAGAAAGGTATATAGGCCAAACTGCCCAGCCTACTTCCAATGTTCAGAGACACAAGCAAAAATGATGGGTCCAAACGCATGTCAGGACCTTATCATCAATCAGCGAACAAAAGGGCTCCATTTTTTGCAAAAAATGAAATTTTTAATGACCTTCAATAAGGTTACTGGGCATAACATAAAAATTACCTCAAATGAATTGCACATAGCTCTTATTTCTTTATTCTGCCTAGTATTATAGGTTGTCATTTAAATGTCCATTTCTCTTAGTAAATTAAAAAACTGCTTCAGGGCAAGGATCATATTCTTCATTTTGGCATTTCTAAAGTATCCTGAAAAAATGCTCAATGACTATTCAATGAATGAAGAAATATAATTGGCTTTTAAAAGCAAATTATATAGGCACTGGGGGGAAAATAAATGAGTAGTTAGGAGATTTTTTAAAAATTTTAAGTACACACTTATTGGCTCACATTTCAGCTCTCTAGTTGTAAGTAACAGAAAACAACTCCAAATAGCCTGAACAAAAGAGGGAAATTATTACTAATACATAGATTTAGAGTTATGTGTTATACAACTTAAAGGCGAAAATGCTGCCAGGACCCAGAAAAGCAAGCAGGAAATGAAAAGCAGACTGGCCCCCAGCAGTAAGCCCTCTTTCTCTATAACTTTTCTTGTCTCTTCAGATCTGAGCTGCCTCTGTCCTCTGCAAGGAGCATTCTCTGCCACTCATACAGTAGAAGTCAGCTGTACCACAGCTTCCTCGGTTTCTAATCTCTTTATGTTAGATCAGCAAGGACTAAACTGTCATCATTTGGTCCCAAATCCAAATTCCCAAGACAGAGAATCTGTGTGACCCAGTTTGGATCAGCCATCTATGCCTTCCCTGAAGGTCTGTCATCAGACTAATTCAAGGAAAAATCATGACTTTTGGGTACACACTACTATTGGTAGGAAGGGGGCAGCCCTGTGAATAAGGCAATACAACAAAATGAGTCCACTACAACATTATATAATGCTTTACACTTTACCAAGAACTTTCACTTCTTTAACTCATTCAATTCACGCAACAGCCCTGTAAGAGAAGAATGACAGAACTTACATATAAAAGAATTGATGCTAAGGATAGTTCAATGTCTTTCCCAAGATAGTTCTGCTATTAGGGCAGAGCGTGTCCATTACTTTACACCAACCCCTATCACCAAAATGGAATAGTAAAAGAGAAAGGAACAACTTTTTTTTTTTTTAAGCCCAAGTTAGGATGTTACAAACTCTCTCGGGGAGTTCAACAGCACTACAAACGTGAAAAACACTATACTCAAGCAGAAGTGGCAGGGAGAAAGAATACCAAAAATTCCCTGATGTGAATAAGCTTTTACATAACAAATTATTTTGCTGACCATAAAACAATTCACCTGGCCAGGTCAAGCCCAAAGAACTTTCTTCTCCCTCTAAATCAACCTTCTTTGGCACCTACCATCTGTAAAAATTTCTTAAAATGTAATCGTCTAAGGAGTGTTGCTGAAATGTAGATTCTGATTCAGTAGTTGCCGCAGACAAGACTTTACAGTGAACCCATGATCCCTACCTCCTACTGTCCATGCTTTTGTGTGTTTACCTCCCCTTCAGTGTGGGAGGGAACTGTGACTTGCTTTTAACCAACAGAATATGGCAAAGATGACAGGCTGTCACATGACACTATGCAAGACTCTGAAGCTAGTAGAACCCCACCCACCAACCCCACTGCTGGCTTTGAAGAAGCAAGTTGTCATGAATCCTGGAGCAGCAAGGAAAAGAACTCAGCCAACAACTGGAGATTAGAATCAGACTCTTCCTCAGTTGAGTCTCTGAGGTGAACCCAGCGCTGGCTAACACCTTGACTGCAGCATGGTGACAGACCCCGAAGCAGAGGAACCATCTTAGCAACTCAGACTCCTGACCCACAGAAACTGTGAGATAATAAGTGTGTGCTGTTTAAAATCACTAAGTTTGTGGTAACTTGTAGGCAGCCATAGGAAAATAATAAGAGTTGGTTTGGATTGGGGCCTGGGATCTGCGATTCACACTTCAAACAGCACTAACATTCATTTGACACACCAACATTTGCTGTCTTCCGTTTAGGTTGGCCTTTGATGTTATCCCTCTGCCAATCAGACTATGATTCCCTTAAAACACAAAAACCATATCCTCCATGGCTCCCCAGGACAATACTCAAACAAATACTTGAGTGTTGGCTGTGCATGAATGCACCATTGTTGCCTTCCTGATCTCCCATCATACAGATTTTATCCCTTTAACTCTGCTTCACATCAAAACACCAGTCAGGTGATCAACTGCTTTACTGTTAGTTCTCAAAACTGACTTCTTAATTCTTTTAATCATGAGTACCAACTTGAAGAACTGGAGAATTTCAAACGTGTTCCTTCAGTGGATCTGTAAATAAGTCCTTAATCTGTTCCATACCATGAGTCTCCTTTCCTCCTCTTCCTTGACATTTTTTCAGACCTACTAATCATACATCAGCTCATATGCTGCTGATGGAGCTACAAGTCCATAACCACCCCAAATCCTTATTACATGATTCATCTAACTTCTCTCAAATTGAAACCACCTTGCTATTTTCTTGAAATTCGCTCTCCACTTCTACCTTCTTTAATTCTGCCTATACCCAGCCTCTTGAAATAACAGTTATTCAGAGGATGTCTCCCGTTTCCTCTGCTGTACAACACTCCTTGAATTCACTTACACCAGGAATATCATGCTGAACCACTTTATGACTTTGAAACACAGTCAGAGATGACCTTTTTCTCACCACTGAAATTATCTGTCATCCTTACAATATATTCCCATAAATCTCCATTTATTTTTTCATTTTTAATTTAAATTCTGAAAGCTTACTGTATATGAAGGCTTCATCTAATCCTATATCCTGCATAGAAGTTTGCTATAAAATACCTGACCAATCAATTACAATGGTCTCCCAGCCTCAGAGTATATGCACCAATTCATCTTATATCTAACAATATTCACAATAACCCTAAAAGTAACTACTAGTAGTGAGAAGACAGAGTGATGCAAAGCAGAATAAAGGAAAACGACAAACCCTGGGGATGACAGCTACAGCAGAATCTCAGGAGGTGGGTTGTGTATATTTAGAAATGTTTTAACTAGAGCTTCTGTTATCACCCCTTAAAGAATGTGGTCCCCACCCTTACCCCAAGAGAATCAACGCACTGACCCATTTTTTTCTCTCCAGCACTTCATAACCCGTGCACATTTCAGACATTATTCTTAGTAACTTCTGACATTATTTTCCATGAACACTTCGTGACTTTAATTCAACAGTATCTGAGCAGTACAACGTGAAAGTAACTCTGAAACTGATTATTCAGTCTTCTCCAAAACCAGTGTACAACCTCAGTAAGCAAAAAGAGCTAACTGGCCAACATTACGAACCAAGCTACTTTGCCATTCCTTTCACATTCAGATGAGGCAAGAGAAACTACAGTAATCAATACTAAATTTCTGGGCACTAATGTGCCACAGCAACAAAAAAAGTGTCGAGTCTGGGATTCTCCAAGATTGCAGCCTATTGTCTAAACATGTAAAGCACTGAACCAAGAAAGGAATCAATACATACAGTTGTCTCTTGTCCTGAACTATGTTCATAACATGTTTGATGACATTATCTTTATGAGATGAGTGAAACTGATAAATCTGCTATGTTCTTTCTATTACTAAGTAGAGATGAAACTGGAAAGAAAGGGTAGAAAGGAATTACTTGAAAATTCTTTTTTAGTAAAAATGGAAGAGACATTTAGTTATTAATACTATGACTTTCACTTAAAATCAAATATCCATCTATTGATTGATGCCAGAAGTTAAAAATCATGCAAAAACTGGAAACCTATAAAGAATTCTAATGTTTCACATGCACAGTCTACAAATAAATTTAATACTCCTTGGTTTTTTACTTTAAAGAAGCCAATTATAATGACTTCTTCTCAAATGAAATTTTAAACGAGGGTAAAAAAAACACGGTACCTAAAGGTACTGATGAGGTCGACTGATCAAGGATCACAGCAAGCAAGAGGGGATATTACTGATATGATCAGTCCTTGATGTCACTAGTATAGAGGCAGAAAAAAAGGATGTAAACTATGGCAAAGATATTCCCCAAATGTCTTAGATCCTTGGCTCCATTCGGTGTATAAGTAGAACCTAACCTTGATTCTTGTAGTCACTCTATGTATTCTAACCTAGCCTGGATTCTTATAGTCACTACGTTTATTCTGCTTTTAATTATAAATGAGATTTTTTTTACCCCATCAATGTTCTGATTATAAAGCCATTTAACACCTTAAGTGTAAAAAAGGCTTTCAGTTGACACGCAGTCAGAACTTCCATCTTCACATCCTAGCTTCTCTCTGAATCCTTCCCTTGTTAGGAAACTACCTACCTCTAAAGACAGTGTATTCTAAGAATAGATAGCTCTAATTACTGGTGATTTCTTTTGACTGGGCAGGAACCTGCCTTTCTTTGACTCTTTAGTGCCTGAGTTCTGTCCTATGATAAAACAGAATTAAAAGAATTACTTAACCATAAAAGAACTGTTAAAACATTAAGGGAAATTGCCACGTCTCCACCAAATCTGTCCTTGCAGTCCTGCAAATCCCTTCCATTACACACCCTGTATGCTCTTCTTCATTCCCAGTTTCCAAAGTATAAAAATCATATAATCACATAGACCTCATCATTCGTACTATCTAAATCCATGTGAATCCTCAATGTTGTCAGATAATGCATTTAGACATCTGTCTTTCATGTCTTCACTCATCCAAAGATGTTCCAAATGTTGTTCCTTCCCTGTAATGCCCCATATTGCTACCTTCATCACCACCAGGCCCTCTTCCTACCAACTGGAGGGCACTCACCATGCATTCCTTCAGCTCCTCCTCTACTCCAACATCAGCTTAGCTTCCCTCCCTGCAAGCAAAGAGTCATCCATCCACCCATCCTTTTTTAAAAAATGTACTGTTGCCCTTTCTCTCCATTCCTTTCAGAGTGTTCTGAAACTGTTTTCCTCAATTATTTCTTCTCAAATATCTAGTGGAGGAGACATGAGGAAATACTAAAGATTGACTGATCATGAGTGAGGCAGTGTTGATAGCACTTGGTACACATTGTTTCATCTTCCCAGGTTTTTCACGGCTTTCCCACATACAAAGTCTCTCCATGCTGGATAAAGTTCTTTTTCAAGATATATTTACTTATGCATCTGACTATACTCTGTGGTTGGCAGTGGTATTATAGAAACCATTATTCCTGGCCGGGCGCGGTGGCTCAAGCCTGTAATCCCAGCACTTTGGGAGGCCGAGGCGGGTGGATCACGAGGTCAGGAGATCGAGACTATCCTGGCTAACATGGTGAAACCCCGTCTCTACTAAAAATACAAAAAACTAGCCGGGCGTGGTGGCGGGCGCCTGTAGTCTCAGCTACTTGGGAGGCTGAGGCGGGAGAATGGCGTGAACCTGGGAGGCGGAGCTTGCAGTGAGCCGAGATCACGCCACTGCACTCCAGCCTGGGAGACACAGCGAGACTCCGTCTCAAAAAAAAAAAAAAAAAAAAAAGAAACCATTATTCCTTACTCAAAGGATCTTTGAGCGCTAGAAAGAGAAACAACCCTATATGCACATAACATGTTTTTAAAAGAGAGAAGGTATGAATAAAAAACTTGTCACTCTAGGTATCTAAATCAGAATTATGTTGCTGTGGTACCACTTGGAAATTTCAAACTGTTCACACGAGTGATGGTCAAGTACTACAGCAAATCTGATGCACAAGGCAAACTTTGTAGCTCCATCTTTCCTTTCAAGCCCTATTTCTCTCCTTCAATTCACTGACAACCTTTTTAATGTGTTTTACACCACAGTCTTTTTTTCTCATAGGGTATATATTGTATACTCCCTACAATCTGATTTTGAATCTTGCTTCTAAAATGAAAACTGCATCCTAGGAGGATATCAATAAGCTAATTGCCAAATATGAAGTTTTGTTGTTTTTATTTAACTACATTCACTCCCTCTCTGTACCATCTGACATTGTTGACAACCTTTCCTTAGTATCTGTACTAATAAATGATTCTCCAACTTATACCTTTATGACCAAATTTTATTTCCTGTTTGTCAGATCTCAACAAAATGTAAGTATGCACCAAAGCATTTCTGCAACTTGTATTATGTTTTAATTCTTCCTTGGCAAAATTTTCTACTCTCATCACAATGACTATTATTTTGAGGTTGTTGACTACATCTGTACATATCTATATTTTAGAAAATGATATAACAGCTATGTATCTAGCACCCCAGCTTTAACAAATGCTAATATTTTGCCTTATTTGTTTAATGCTTTTTGTTATTTAAGAAATAAAATGACACAAATATAGCTAAAGCTTCACTCACCATCTCTTCCCATTTTTTTATACTTTGATCATACATGTGTGTATCGAGAAACAATATATGCCAATGTTTTATATGCTTTAAAAATCTATATACAGTCAATATGCACATGAAAAAGATGATCAACATCATCAGAGAAATGCAAATCAAAACTACAATGAGATACTACCTCACACCCACTAAAATGTTTATAATCAAAGACGAACAGTAACAAGTATCAACAAGGATGTGGAGAAACTGGAGCCCTCAGATGCTGCTGGTGGGAACGTAAAAGCATGCAGCCACTTTAGAAACCAATTTGGCTATTCCAACATAGAGTTACCAGGAATCCAGTGATTCCACTCCTAGGTATATACCCAAGAGAAATGAAAACACAGGTCTACACAAAAACTTAAACATAAATGCTCATAGAAACATTATTCATAATAGCTACAAAGTGAAAACAACCCAAATGTTCAACTAATGAATGGATACACAGAATGTGGTATATCTATACAATTAAATATTACCCAGCAATAAAAAAAAAATGAAGTACTGATACATGCTACAACACTGATGAACCTCGAAAACATTATCTAACTGAAAGAAGTCTGTCATTAAAGACCACACATTATATGATTTCATTTATATGAAATGTCAACAGGCAAATATACAGAGAAAGAAAGTAGATTTGTGGTTGCCTAGGGCTGGAGAATATGAGAGACTGGCAGGGTTTGGGGGTGGGGACTGATGGCTAAGAGAACGGAGTTTCTTTGTGGAGTAATGATAATTTTCTAAAATTAACTGCAGTGATAGATACACAACTCTGTGAACATGTTTAAAGCCATTGAATTGTGTACTTTGAATTGGTAAACTGTATGGTATCAAAATTATATCTCAAAAAAGGTATACTTATAATAGAGAATATGGACAATCACTGTATCACATACATAATAGTTACATTACATATATACTCTTTTACAGCTTACATTACCCTTAGCATGTTTCTGAGATGTATCCATGTGGATACATGTGCAACTAGTTTATTTTAACTGCTCTGCTGTATGGAGGAAACATCACCCTACATTTATCCATTCCTCCACTTTCTTTCTATTTGAAGTAGACAGTGCTAAAATGAACATCCTTGTACATGTCTCTTTGTTTTCTATGTGTGACAATTTTCTAGGCTAACACATAAAGGCAGAATGGCTGAGTTGCAGAATATGGACATCTTCAACTTTACCAGATATTTCTAGATTGCTTGCTTAAAAGATTGTAGTAATTTATTCTCATCAGTAATATACAAGAGTTCCTGTTTCTTCTCATCCGTGCCAACACTTGGTGTTATCAAGCTTATTAGGTATTGTCGATCAATAGTTGTAAAATGGAATCTCACCAGGGTTTTACTTTTCATTTCCCCAACTATTAGCAAAGTTAAGCATCTTTTATAATTGGCCATTCAAGCATTTACCTATGTGAATTGCCTAGTCATATTCTTTATCCATTTTCCACTGAGTACTTTATCTTTTTCTTATTGATTTTGTATGATTTCTTTCAAATTCTGAATATTCTCTTTGGCCACTTAGAAGAGTTACAAATACATACTACCAGTCTATGGTCTGGCATTTTGTTTTGTTTTAATGTCTTTTGTTATATTTAAGATTTTTAAGTTAATGTATTTTTTTAAGTCAGTCTTTTAGGGCTTGTGATTTTTATATCTGCTTTAAGTGTCTTCTCTATTACAGTGTCATGAAAGTATAGTCCTTCAAAGTTATTCAGAGTTTGTCTGAAATGGCCTGGCCTTTATACCTCCTTCATTGATCAGTCACTATGGGCCAAACCAGGAAGGTATATGATCTTGGACAACATAGCTCTCAGCAGCTTTGGCAATCTCTAAACGAGGTGACAGCTGAAGTTCTGGGTACCAAGATCTTTGGTTTGACCCATAGTGCAAATATGAATGATCTTCTATTTAAAACCCTTCGAAGACTCTTCTGCCCTTCCAGCAAAGTCCAAGCTGATTAAACACGGCTATAAGTCCCCAAAAGGAATCTGAGGTTTATAAAAATTAAGTCACTTGCACAATATCCCAGAGCTATCCAAAGTAGCAAGACCGAAAGTCAAGCCTAAATCTGACACCAAAGTCGCTGCAGTTCTATGACATCATCAATAAAATCCCAATGTGAGTATATGAAAGGGGATTCAAGCTAGGGAAGACTAAAGAAAGACCATCTACGGCAACATTTTCTTAAGAGCAGTCTTACTATCTACATTGGTCCCAAGAAAACCTGACTATTAAATAGAGTTAATTAAGAATGCCCCCTGGTAAGTCCTTTGGATTTAGGCACTAAGCAAAATGACAAGGAATTTAGTTTTGAAATGACCAAACTGCCAGTTTCATCATAACTTTCACTGGAGCTCATAAATCAGAAAAAAATTCAATGAGCTGTGCAAATGGAAAATCACTGAACTCAACAGAAGAAATCATTCTGAAATAGGTCTTCAGTAGATGGAGCTCTCCCCTTTGAATTGGTGCTGAACCAGAACTGAGAAATCTGAACAGTTGGAAATACAGTCGTTCAGACAAAGGTTCTGAACATTTCCACTGATTAAAATGCCAATCACCCTTCTCCTTAAAGCACCAGCATTAACCCTAGTATACTAGCCACATTTCAATCCAGAATAACATTATTATTAAACATGAACTGAGCACCAACAATGCCTTCAGCACCTCTAAGAAAGAGAGTCCTTGCCGAGAGGTTTGCCATTAAACCACTATTTTGAGAAAGATAGCAGAACAATTGTCAACATCTTCTGAATTTTATTTTCATGGGAAAAAAAGAAAACCTCAAACTTCATTTCTCCCATTAGATTTTAATATGATTCAGAATTTACTTATGAAAAACTTCTCTATGATTACTACTTTTTTCTGATGCTTGATGTTGTCATATTAGGCTTATGGCCCGGTCCTGTTGTTTCGTTTTGTTCTGATTTTTTTAGAGATAGAGTCTCACTATGTTGCCCAAGCTGGACTCAAACTCCTGGACTCAGCAATTCTCCTGCCTCAGTCTCCAGCATAATTGGGACCACCACTAAAGAGGATATTTGATTTTTCATGGTGGTTTGGGATTAATTGTGAGGTTGCAGAGCTCGGCTACCATTAGACAAATGCTCAAGAAAAACAAAACATTTTATACCTGAATGCGGAAAAAAAATAATTGGACATTATCCGAAAAAAATATGGAAATATTAAAATACCCAAATATACTCAAATAAAAGTATGTCTAATCCTCCCACAATGCCCACCACAACATACCACTTTTATCAGCTAACTAATGCCCGTCAGCCAAATATTGGCAAAAAATTTAAAAAAGCTGAATTCTGAAGGTACTGACCAGATACAAATCAGAAATTCTGCACAGTCTAGACGCTCTTCAAGGCTTAAATTTAGATAGACCAAAACAGAGCAAAATTAACTTTGGCCCAGCAGTCAGGTAATAGCCCATCAAAAGCAACACACCTTATAACAAGCTCACTGATAGACAAGTGATTATTATTTAGTGATGCACTCGAAGGTCTGACCTCTTCCTATCAAAGCCACACTTAGAAGTAAACTGCATTATTAGAGAGAAACAAAAACTTGCAATGCAAAATCAAAAAAAATTGCTTTGTTATAATGATGTACTCCAAAACTTTTAAAAGGCAGAAGAAAAACAGCAGGTGAGCACATATATTCAAGTATTTCAGTATAAACAACGCTGCGTGAGTACCAAATAAACGAGCATGTTCCACTTGACACTATGACACAGCTTCCCCCAAAGCCAGCATACTTTTGTGACCTTGAAGATAAATCTCCCATAATCTGATCATAATTTGCACCTGGAGATGCCCTGTCTGGAGTATTTGATGTTGGGATTTTTGTTCAAATGACTTTCTTGAGAATGTCAATACATGTTTAGATGGAATATAAAGACTAAAACAACTGCCCCAATTTTGCTGATGCTAAGTCCTGAAAAGATTAAATGTACAGATACACAATCTGTGATGACATCTAGTTAGAATTCTGCCAGTGTACAAATGTGCTAATGTAGTGGCTGAGGTCAGGAAAAGCACAGGAAATGGGAAATGTCTTTTCAACGCATAAATGACTAAGAATATTTCTATTCTTATTAATAGCATGTTTATTCTATAGTAATAATAAGAATTATTGAGTTTACTTCTAATGACATTATAAACTATTAAAGACTACACTATGGTAAAATGATTCAGTGAGGATCTATGATCTACGGAATATACAAAGATGTTTCAATTTCTTTATATTTGGCTAACACAAACTATTTAAGACTTTGTATCCAAAAATGAGGCTACAGATTTAAGACATCAAGTTTAACTATTTGTTTACAAAAGTGAGAATGAGTGTGCACTAATCTACATACATCTTTTTGCTAAATTCCTTTTGATACAAAAGATGGAAACTTTTAAGATGGCTGGCCATAATTTGGGGTATAGTATATGAATTAAAAAAAAAACAGCCCAAGTTAACTAATCCAAAGATAGTTAGCCTTTGTAACGTTAGCCTCGTAAGAGACTCTTAAAATCATAGTCCCATCCAATGTAGTGCCTATCCTAAACTTTAGTAAAATAAGATCAGAGAGGTTGACTTAGCACAATTTAAATGGTCCATATTTATTGATGCTAATGTAGATTACAAACAATATATTTCACTGTCATCTTTTGGTGACCTTTGATGTATTATTCAAATAGAATATAAAACAAGGTGATACATCAATTATATCTTCAAACAGTTTTAATAACTTTGGGAAATTATCAACATGTGACATTATTTTTAAAGTTAGGATGCGGAACTGTATACATGCATAATCTCAACTATATAAGCATATATAGAAAAGAAACTCACAGCTAACAGTATTTCTACATAGGATAGTTATAGAGTAAATTTCATTTTCTCCATATTCTATAACTTTCTCAATGAACATTTATTACAAGGAAAAATAAAAATATTTCTTTCTCCCCCTGTCATCCCCAACATGCCCCCACCCCAACACACAATCCTGAAGGTAAAAATCCAAGGTTTGAATCAAAATAGACCTAACATAGAAGCGGACAACATGCTGATAACCAAATAAACCCTCAGGTGAGTCAAATTAAATGATTGTGTTGTAAAAAAAATAATAAATAAGATAAAATAAGGCAACAGACAGATGCCCATGCATGCACAATGTGAATGCATGTAGTAGAGCCATACATGGAGGAAAAAAAACCACACATATAGATATAGATTCGTCAACATTAATGTTCATTTGATAACCCTGCACAAAACTCTAATTTCCCTAATGTAATGCTTTTTACCCTAATATAATGCTTTATTCCCTCCCTCCTCTGATATCCTGTGAGATATAAGTCTTGATAAGAAGACAGAGCTATCTTGAAACACATGTCCAAGACATTATTATGATTCCTGCAGACTAACCATGTGGTGCTCACAGACATAAAACCATTTCAAAAGTACATTCACTGTGTACTGGCTCAGCAGGATGGGTTGTCTGGAGGAGGGGAAAAAATGAAAAGACGATAAGCAGGGAGGCCTGGGTAAAATATAACTTCATTTCTTAGCATGAAAAAGAGACTCCCAGCAAATCTGTAGACTCAGTCTCTAATCTTTATTGGTAAAACCAAGCTAGTAATTCTGAATATTCTTTTAAGAAGATCATACAGATAGCCTAATTAAGTATTGAAAAACAAAAAAAAAAAGCAAAATTATTTTTAAATGTTAGCTAAAAAGAGGTTTCCCTTGTAAGAAAGATCTAGTAATTTCTAGTTCTTCCATTCAACTGTTCTTCCTAGTCCTGTAAGGCTAACTAACCCAGAGCTATGAAGATGAAAGTATTTCCAAAACTTACCAAGCTAGCCAATAGTAACATTCTTCAGAATACCAGATCCCTAGGGCAATTAAAATGTATAGAAAAGAAAGAAGGAATGAATTGAATGACCACAGCCTGCCAAATGTCTGAATAAGGTCAATTGTTAATACTTTCCACAGTAAGAAAAGTTTAGGCAGGGGTCAGGACGATGACAGCAGACAGTCATATGAACTGCTCTGAGTTAGCGAGCTCTAAAGGTAACAGTGAAAATACTCATGGCAACAAAAGCAAATCAACTCCTGTGGCCATTTTTGGATACACTTTAAAGAGAAACAAAGCAATTCAGCCTCCAGCATATTCTGTCTCTCATAGCTGGTGATACTTCACATGACTGCTTTGAGAAGATGGGGGATGGAGGTGGGTATCACTGTGCGTACAGCATGTAGCACAGACATTTATACATGGATTTCTCCTGTCACTTGTGCTATAGGAACATTCTGTAACGGCAATGAATTAAGAGTAAATCTAATACAGCTGAAATTCTGGTATTTTTAGTAGACTATCAAATGGTAGCTTTCTAACAGGAAAACAAAGCCTCAATAAAGTGGCAATAAAACTTGATCATTCTGTTATTGAATTTTAGCTAAACATTTACCAATTTGCTAGTTAATGTAAAATCCCTTATGAGAAACAGGGAGGTACAGCCTATAAGTAAGAACAACGGTGATTTATCTGTTGACTAACCTACTGGGAGGTTTATCTGATTTTGATTATACTTCTTTTTTATGCAGTCACTCCAGATAGTTCCAGCAAGAAAAAATTGTTTATATGAGATTGTCCTAACACAGGCTATCTATGATAGTTCAGAAAGGTCTTTTGGTCTTATAAATAAAGTGGTGGATATTGAAATATGCAAAGGTAAGAGAATAGAATTATTGATGGCAGTTTGACCATCTTATACTAGTCCCACAGTCCCAGAATACAGGTGTCGTTAGTCTGTGAAAATACACAGAATTCACATATGGTGGACTGAAAATAATGTGAGGAGCAACGTAACATTTCTGTGAAGTATGTGGACTTTGGTGTCAGACAAACTTAGGTTCAAATCCAAGCTCTTCCACTTAATAGGCATGTAGTAAATTACGGATACAGAGGTGTACGTGAAATGAGATCATTCCAGAGGTTAGGACAAAAGAAATACTAAGTAAGTGGCAGCTGCCACCACCAAAACACCATCACCCCCATCATTACCGTCAACATCTTCACCATCACTGCCCCTCCTCAACTCCATCATCACTACCAATCCCTCCATCATCCCTACCACCCTACCATGACTTCCGTCATCATCACCACCATCACCTCCACCATCACCACTCCCACTCCACCATCACCAACCCCTCTCCACCTCCATCATCACTACCAATCCCTCCATCATCACCACCATCACCTCCACCATCACCAGTCCCATCCCACCATCACCACCCCCTCCTCACCTCCATCATCACCACCAATACCTCCATCATCACTACCACCCTACCATGACCTCCGTCATCATCACCACCATCACCTCTACCATCACCACTCCCACTCCACCATCACCAACCCCTCTCCACCTCCATCATCACTACCAATCCCTCCATCATTACCACCATCACCTCCACCATCACCAGTCCCATCCCACCATTACCACCCCCACCTCACCTCCATCATCACCACCAATACCTCCATCATCACTACCACCCTACCATGACCCCCATCATCACCACCATCACCAGTCCCACCCCACCAACACCATTCCCTCCCCACCTCCATCATCACCATCAATTAATCATCACCAATATCTCCATCATGACCACTACCCTAACATGACCTCCATGATCACTACCACGTCCTCCACTACCTGCACCACCATTTCCATTATCACCACCACCATCACCTATAACACCGTCAACACCTCCACCATCACCACTAACTTCCCCCCAGTCCCCCTTCTCCTTCATCTTTACCACCACCATTATTTTACAGGTTTTGGAGTTAGGTTTAAGTTCTAGTTGACTTCAAATAAATTATTTGACCATTTTTAACCTCAAGTTTATCATCTAAAAGTGAAAAATAATTAATGGTCCCGGCTTTGCATAATTATTGAGAGGATAAATGAAAAAAAAAGTCCAACCAGGTGTGCATCTAGAAATCTAGGAGCTCAATATGAACCTCATGGTTAACTAAATTCTTATTTTGCTTATTCCAGCTTGACTTTAAATGTTTTTACAACCTCCTTCAAGGAGAAATGGTCCATAGGTTGGTAATACTGGTATTTATTATCAGCATTTTATTTAAATTAATCTTACTCCTAGAATTTACGGCCACCCTTTTCAGTTTGCTGGGGACTACATCTTACATACGCCTTGTCTTACTCTAGATTGCTATTCTCCGTAGCTTATTTAAACATTATATATTTGAATATGGCTGATATCCCTTTCTTTTACCTTTAAGCCACAGGGACCTTAACCTCTAAACCCAATCGTAGACTTGATTACATGAATTGCTTTTGCTGCTGAGAATCTGTTAAAGAAAAAAAAGTCACTCTCAACCATGTTAAAAATGGTAAGAAAGATTTTATTCAAGCCCACAACAATAGAGATATTGCAACAGGGGAGAAAAGCTGGGCTCAACTTCGTATTAAGCTAAGATATTTGGGATTTATAGCCAACAAGCAGAGTAAGAGGACAGTGGATGGAAAAGTACTAAGAGGAAACACACCAAGAGGAGGGGGATTCTTATTAAACTAACCTAACAGGATTGTTGCTAAAGGCAGGTCAAGGACTTACAGATCAAAGGTGGGGAATGTGGAACTTGATCAGATATCAAGGGTGATCAGGTATCAAGGGGAGGGTGGATTCTCATTAAACTGACACAACAGGATTCTTGCTAAAACTGGATTTAGCAAGGACAAACACAGAAACCCAAGGTTGACCCCAAGTTGAGAAGAGGGCTCAGAGGAACCTAACTGAAGTTTGTCCCTTAGGAAACAGTCTTTGTCAAATCCAAGAGTAAACGAGCCCTGAGTGCAGGCCAGAGTGGCCTTCCTAATAAAGAACATAAGGTTCTTGGCACACATTTTAGGACATCAATACCAGTGGCAATGGACTGTCCCCTCTCACTCTCTGTCCAAGTGGAGGACTATAATAATACCACCTTACATTCATACATCACATTGCATTTAATAAACCACAGTTACATTCATTTTTATCAACTGATACTGTCAATATAAATGACTGTTGCCTAAATGAAAACTTTCTGCAGAAGTAGACACAAAAAATAATTTAAACTGAAGTGAACTATGATATTTTATTTATGTGTTGTAATTCCAATAATATATTTCTTTCTCTAAAGTTCCTTCTAGCTGTAAGAATTTCACCCTTTGTATTTTATCAAGATAGCAAGGAAATTGCAAAAGGCAGAGAGAAAGAATCTAAAGAAATTTCAAAAAATACATACTTTCCCTTTACTGCTAATTTTTTAAAAAGTACAATTCCAGAAAACATTAGGGGTAAAACCAGGTTTTTAACGTTTTACAGTGACAGAGACCCAATAGTAACACAATGGATATAAGTTAGGTTGTGCTCATCCCCAAGGCTCAAAAATTATTAAGCATTTGCATCATAAATACAAAAAAAAGTGCTTCTCAAACCATATTCTTAAAAACTTGATATGATTCTGTAAGACATGTCACAATTGACCATGGATGTAGTACAGTATGGTGTGAGGAAATGGCACGGGATTTGGAATTGGAGCCCAGCCGAGGTTCAAGTTTACTTTCTCCATCACACAGCAATGTCACTTTGTACAAATTACTCTCAGTCTCTGTTTCCCTCATCTGTGATGTGGAATTAAAGGCAATAAGACGCACGAAAGAGCTCTATGAGCAGTACATCACTATACACATGTTCGTTATCTACAGACAGCAAAGAACACTCACAAGTAAGTTGTTTTTGCAAATAATGAACATAGTTTATCTTTCAGATCATATATATCTTGCTTATAATCCCAGTACCTAACACAGTGTCTCACAGTAGGCACTCAAATATTTACTAACTGAGGTAAACGGATAATCCCCCCGCCTTATCCACAGTTTCAATTTCCATGTTTTCAGTTACCCACGGTATAGTACATACCTTCAATATAGTAAAATAAGATATTCTGAGAGAGAGCAAGAGAGTGTGTGCATGAAAGAGTTCACAAGTGCACATTCATGTAACTATTATGGCATACTACTATCATTGTTCTTTTTTATTATTGTTGTTAATCTCTTACTGTGCCTAATTTATAAGTTAAAGTTTATCATAGTTATGTATAGGAAAAAATATGGTGTATATAAGGTTTGGTACAAACTTCAGTTTCTGGCATTCACTGGGGAGCCTGGAAATTATCCCCACAAATAAAGGAAGACTACTGTATATTTGGATGGAGGCAATTCCTTCCTGTTTTCTAGCCCTAAATTAGAATCCAATTACCACCTTAAGGTGGTACATTTGCTACCAAAGACAAATAAAAATAATATTCAGAAAACAAAAAAAATCAATTTTTTTATAATACTTATATCAGTTTACCATGATCTAAATAGAGAAACCACAAAAATGGAAAAATTTAACATTTCACAATTGCTACAACATCTACAACATCTCTATCTTTATTCAAATATTTATTATTGGTTTTATGATTATTATTCCAGATATTTTCCCTCCTCTTCCATATTTAATATGAATCACTGCCTACATACTAAAATTACAAATTTTGTTTTATTGATATTTGCTCTACATACATCATTAAAGCTTTATTACTCAATCAATGTGTATGAATTTAATATAAACTTTCCATAGCCTCAACATTGTAAATTCTACCTCACACAAAAAAAACTGTACTTATCTAAGTTTTAATTTTCTTTTTTTTTAAAATGGTTTTTAGAGACAGGGTCTTGCCCTATCACTCAAGCTGGAGTATAGTAGCATGATCATACCTCATTGCAGCCTTGAACTCCTGAACTCAAGGGATCGATCCTCCCTCTTCAGCAACCCAAGTAGCTAGGACTACAGGTGTAGGTTATCACACCCAACTAATATGTGTGTGTGTGTGTGTGTGTGTGTGTGTGTGTGTGTGTGTGTGTGTTGGAGGGGCAGGGGGTAGAGGCGCAGTCTCACTATGTTGCCCGGACTGGTCTTGAATTCCTGGCCTTCAAGCAATCCTCCCACCCCAGCCTCCCAAAGTGCTGGGATTACAGGCATGAGCCACTGCACGCAGCCTTTTCTTTTCATTTCACCTCTTATTCAATAAATATTTCTAATGTGACAGGCACTAAGACAGCTGTGCACAGGTCACAGTCATGGCCCCAAGAAAGTTCCCAGTTGAGTCAAGAAAAGGCAATGACAACATAAGATGAAAACTGCGAGAAAGAAATGTGCACAGCGCTTTAGGGAATTCTACAACAAAGGGTACAGTATGTGCAAAAGATTGGAGACAAGAAAGAAAAGGACCCCACCAAGAAACTAATGTGAGACGCACAGCTCCCACGGCCAGACTCAAGGAAGGCCTTGTGTGCCATGTCAAGGAATTTGGACTTAACTTTCAGAGTTTAAATGTTAAGGAGGGATTTGTCATTCAGAAAGCTGATCCCAGCTGCACTATGGAGAGTATATCAGAATAGGGCCAGAAGATCAGTTAATAGGATGGTATAGTGAGCTGGGGAGAGAGACCAGTGCCCTGAACTAAAGCTGTGGTCTTAGAGAGAGACAGACAGACTTAAGAGGATTTTAGAGACAGGAAGAGGTAGAATTGTTAGACTTTAGTGACTGATGTGGGACCTTTCTGATAGCAAACTCCTGGGCTCAAGCTACCTTCCTACCTCAGCCTCCCAAGCAGCAAGGACTACAGGTGTACACCATCATACCTGGCTAATTTTTAAAAAAATTTTGGAGATGGGATCTTGCTATGTTGCCCAGGCTAGTCTTGAACTCCTAGGCTCAAGCAATCCTCCTGCCTTGGCCTCCCAAAGAGATGGGATTACAGGTGTGAGCCACAAAACTCAGCCAATGTGGGGCTTTTTGATGCAGAGCACCTGAATGGTAGTATTCAGAAGTTACTGAAATGGAGAACACAGCCACCTTAGCACCCAAAACTGAGTTAAGCAAACAGACAGGATTTAACTGACAATGTTGGTACCATTGTAACTGCCAATCACTATAATGGACTAAATTCATTCCTACTAACACTGGTAATCAACAAGGAAGTTCAGAACTTCAGCTCTGGGTCAAACATGATACCCTACCAGCAGTCGATCCATAAATGCACTAGGATCACAGTGATAAAAGGGGAAAGGGATACTGAAAAGACAGGAGTCATGACTACAATCCCTTAAGGGTCTCCAACAGCCCCCACCATCTGAAAGATGACAAATGCTTACGGAGAGTAGGCATGCTTGTGCATACGTGTGAGCACGTGTGTACAGTTCCTGTCAGTAAAGGATTTCTCCCCTTCTTCTAAGAAATACTAGGCTCTTGCGGCCGGGCGCGGTGGCTCACACCTGTAATCCCAGCATTTTGGGAGGCCGAGGCAGGCAGATCATGAGGTCAGGAGATCAAGACCATCCTGGCCAACATGGTGAAACCCTGTCTCTACTAAAAATACAAAAATTAGCTGGGCATGGTGGCGTGTGCCTGTAATCCCAGCTACTCGGGAGGCTGAGGCAGGATAAACGTTTGAATCAGGGAGTTAGAGGTTGCAGTGAGCCGAGATTGTGCCACTGCTCTCTAGCCTGGTGACAGAGTGAGACTCCGTCTCCAAAAAAAAAAGAAAGAAAGAAATATTAGGCTCTTGCTACTCAATGTGTGGTCTATGCACCACTGGTATCATCTGATAGCTTGTTAAAAATTCAAATTATCCACCAGGCACGGTGGCTAATGCCTGTAATCCCAGCACTTTGGGAGGCCAAGGCAGGTGGATTGCTTGAGGTCAGGAGTTCAAGACCAGTCTGACCAACATGTTGAAACCTCTTCTCTACTACAAACACAAAAACAAAATTAGCTGGGTGTGGTAGCGCATGCCAATAATCCCAGCTGCTTGGGAGGCTAAGGCAGGAGAATTGCTTGAACCTGGAAGGCGGAGGTTGCAGTGAGCCAAGATGGTGCCACTGCACTCCAGCCTGGGCAACAGAGCAAGACTCCATCTCAAAAAATAAATAAATGAATGAATGAAATGCAAATTCTCTAGTCCCACCCCAGAAATCCTGAATTAAAGTCTACATTTTAAGAAGATCCCCCAGTGATTGTGATTCATATGCTTGTTAAAGCTTGAGAAGCACCGAATTAGGAGACTTGTCCACAACTTATTCCCTATAGATAAAACAAAAACATAAGCACTGCTTACTTCATACCTGTTTGAAACAGTTACTCAACAACAGCCTTCAAAGTATACCACTTACAAAGCAGTATACGTGGGTACTTAATGGCAATTAGCCATCAAAAAGTAACTTCAGGATTTCTTATAGGCCAGAATACTTAGACAAACTAATATACTTACAGTTTGTCCTTGTTTTAAATACTTTCCAGAGGAAAATTTTCATTTCCACCACACATTTATTTACTAGAGCACTAGAAAACTTATATACATTTAATTCATTCTCAGTCTTCCAGCTTCCCCAAGGGCTCTGCAAAGCCCTTAATTACATAGTAGTCCAGAACAACTATTTCATTAGCTAATTTTCTGCCCACCCTCTTTTGTCAGGTGCAAATGTGTTACCAAGGTTCTTAGTGAAGGCACAGTTAATGTGTTTTGGATAGTGATTTGCCTTAAAAGGGGTAATTAATATTCTAGTTCCAAAATATTAATAAACAGCATATCTATTAAAATAATGCATTCAGGAATAGATTAAAAGGTTGAAGAAGGTAAACTTATGTCAAGATTTAGACAAAAAAACAAGGAAAATCATGCAGAAATCACTGTATAGACTACTTAGTATCTTAAGCTATTTAAACAAATTCTCAATGAAAAAGATACAGAGTGATGATTTATCTTTTTTTTTTTTTTTTTTTTTTTTGAGACAGGGTTACCCAGGCTGGAGTGCAGTGGCAGCAACATAGTTCACTGCAGCCTTAACCTCCTGTGCTCAAGCAATCCTTCCACCTTATATTCACAAGTAGCTGGGACTACAGGCCCATGCAACCACACCCAGCTAATGTTTTCATTTTTTGTAGAGAACGGGGTCTCACTATATTGCACAGGCTGGTCTTGAATTCCTGAGCTCATGATCCTCCTATCTCAAGCCTCCCAAAGTGCTGGGATTACGGGCATGAAACCAGTCATGCTCTAACTATTAAAGAACATAAAATAAACTATCCTTCCTAAGAAAGACCAAATTGCAGGACAACTAAAATCATTGAGAGGTTAAATACTTGACTGAATAGGAAAGAGAAGAAAACAGGTGCTGAAACTAAATTTGGATCAATATTAGCACAAAACCACTACAAAGAGGCCTAATCTCTTCAGACTGCCAAGTTTAAAAAAAAAAAAAAAAAAAAAAAGGCGGGGGGGCCTCTGGAATTATTCCCAAGGAATAATATTGTATACAAATGGTAATGGTAACTAAGATTCTTAGGCACACCCCAGCGTGGAAATTAAAAATCCTGGCAACTCTTCTAGTTGGTTAAAAGAGAACTAGAAAGACATCTGAATAACCTTTACTACTTCCTGTACAACTCACAGTTTAGGAACCTGAGTTCAACCAGAAACCTCTGGCTACAAACAGCAACTCGTGCCCCCACTCTGAGGTCTCATACCTTTTCATTTTCTGTCCTTCTGTTTTCAACTTCTATCTTCTCTTAAACAATTCATTTTCCAAAATATCCACTAATCTACCAATCTATATGTTTGACCTACCTCTACATTCATCTTCTCATTACCTTGTTTATTAACCTATCACGTAACACAAAACAGGGCACAAGAGCCCCTCAAAGGGGGATGGAAAGAAAGGAGGGCCCAAAACAAACCTTAGATAGTTGTTATGGCCAAGTGCTAAAATTGGGAGAAAAAGTCAAAACTACTTCTTCAAAAAGATGTGGCTTTTGTTTCTAAAATGATGGAATACAGAGAAAAAAAAATGAAAAACTATAAACTAGATTCAGTGATGCGACACAGTAGGCTCTTGTAAAAAAGAAAAGCCAAAAAAAAAAAATCCTAAGAAAAGAATAAAGGAGACAACACTGTAAAAACACAATCTTTGTTCAATCAGGTAACTCCCAAATAACTGGTCATTACAAATACTAGGAAGTAACTTATTACATGGTTGTCCCCCAAAGTAACTAACATCAGGTGGGCAGAGGGACAGAGTGAGCAGCCCATCAAATCTAACGAAGAGATGTATGTAGAGTAGGTGATTGATAAATATCCGCCAACTAAATACTCGTCATTGCAAGTTCTTATTACATTAGATGATATGTAGAATAACCAAGAAAATATGAAGTTTCAGTCATCTAGAACCAGGTCTTCAGTAGCTGAATTTAGAAATTTTAGGACCAACCATAACCCAAGGGGTCGTTGACCCTAACAGCCTTCTGCTATTTCTATCTCTGGTCTCTCCATGTTTACCCAGGTTGCTCATATATCTCAGTGCCATTAACTCTTGCCCCCACAGTCCAAGTGTCTTAAGCATGAATTCAAAATGCATATAAAAGTGCTGAGCATTGTGCCTAACACATAGATGGTATTCAGTGTTAGTTCACTATGAGTCCTTAGCTAGCATTCAAAGTCCTTAGAGATCTGACCTCTATTTAACTCTCAAATTTGAATGGTGACTAAACCCACACATGAACCCTTACTCCAAACAAACTGGAAATCTCCCTGCATCAAAACATGTAATATGCAAGACATAGCTATCTTCCCTGCTTGGGATACATGCCACCACTACTCCCTCTTTTTTGTTTCTCTTACCAAAGCCTACACTGATGTCTAAGCCCTCTATCCCCAGTGGGCAGTTCAGTTCTAATTCCACCTCCATGTGAAGCATTTCTAAAAAAGTACAACTTTGCTCCTGTGATGTCCAACAGTAGATCTTGTCTACACCACTCATGAGGCACAACTTGTGGGCATCTCTTACTGTGACTACTCAGTGTTACTTTAATCCAGTAAGATAACACTTCTGGAACATACAGAAATGAGTTTTATAATGGAAGAAACATCTGAGCATGAAAACTCATTGTGTCCATAATTCCAACCACGCTGATGTTTAGACAGATTCAGTCTGTAAGACAGAATCACACACTCAAATCGAGATTCAACAAACGAGTGATGCTGGTAGTGTGTTTTTTCCTGACCCAAGTGTTAAGTGGGTAGGTTTAGTTCATGAAAATTTGTGAAAAATATACAAAGTGTGCACATTCCTGTATGAATAAAAAATACAAAATAAACAGAGGGGAGAAGAAGAAAGTCAAAGATATATAATCTGTACAAAAGCCATGTTGGCAATTCCGGCATCTCCTTAACTTCAAGGGTATTTAAAAATGTTTACCTTTAGTGGTTTTAAAGCTATTAATCACTTTCACCCTTTTAACAAGGTGTAGTTGTCTGAAATAAAAATAAGAACTATAAACTGAAAATGGCAACATTTCAGAAGATAATATTGCCATAATTTATAGAAATGCCAGGAGGACTAGCTAATTTACATGAACAAAGCACTTTGGAAATGTAAATGGTATACACATTCTAAATGATGATAATAATAATGGTTATCTATATTTTAACCTTTATAAATGTAATTTAAAAATAATAAGCACTTAAACATCACTTTACATTCTCTAATCAGTGTAGAGATACTAACTAAACCAGAGGGCATCCTCTGAAATACATGTGAATATTTCCACTTAAGAGAAATGGAAGTCAAGTCACTAAGTTACAGTGGCACTGAAAGGAACTAAAGGTAATCTAAAGGTAATCGGGTTCTCTTTCATCCCTAGAAATTCAGTTGAGAATGTGGAACTTATGGAAACAAAGCAGAACAATACAAACTCAAATTTCTTGTTCTGCTTTTAGCTCCCTCTCTAAACCTGGCTTAAAAAAAGAAAAGATTACTGAGTGCCTGGAAAGGAAAGTTATTAAAATGAAGATCCAGCCCTACTGTGTCATCTAATCCACATTAGAAATTCAATACAACTGAATAAAGCAAATGCAAAGAGGGAGCATGAAATAGGAAAAGTTTACATGCAAAATACGAAGTCACAAGATCCTGGATTGAAAGGAATTGAAATACCGGAAGGAAGTAACTAAACTAGAAAAATGCTGATACAGCCCTATTTCATAATAGGACTGTGTGCATCCTTGTCCTTACCTTATACTGGTATAAATATTTATTAAAAATGGCATCTAAGCTTAGTTTTGAACATATATACTAACTGTATCATTGCTAGAGTGAGGAGATAGCTTGAGTCATGTGAAATAAGTCTTAACCTGGGAGGCTGTAGCCCATCACAGCCCCATATGACATTCAGTTCCCTCTAACAGAAAATCCTTACTCCAGGTGTAGGTAGGTGCCTGTCGGCCTAGAGGTCTCTGCATATTTTTTTTCCAGATTATGATAAGCAGGTTAAGCCTAATACATGGGTAAGAAAGATGTCATACTAAAGCAAAGCAGACAAAGCCATCACGGTTTTTATGTCTTCTGAAAACAATGGAGGCAATATACTATAGTGGTTAAAAGTTTAACTGGAACGAAGATACAGATGAATTCAAATCTCAGTTTCGCCACTTAATAGCTGGGGCAAGGCACTTAACCTCTCCAAATTTCATTTTTATCACCTACAAACTAAGAATAATAATGGCATTATAAAAGTGGGGGTTAAATGAGATAATGCATATAAAGTACTAAGCACAGCGGTATGTGGCAAATGCTCATCAAATGTTAGCTGTAATTTTTTAATTTTTTGTTATTAATGGAGAGAATAAAGAGAGAGAGAAGAAAACGATGATGTATCTGCAGTAGTGGAATGGCGAGTAAAAACGCTCAGAGGGAACAGGCAAAAAAACTCACAAAGAGAAAAGATAAACGGAATAATATACAGAAGATAGGCTGGAAAATAATAGGAAGGGACAATAAAATAAGGAAGAGGCAAAATATTAATTCTTTATGACATTATTGAGCACATACTGTGAAAATGCCACAGTAATAGTTTCCAGACAAAAAGCAAAGAAGCTGTCCTCAATGCCCAAGAACTAATAATTCAGTTAAGGAGACTGCAACTTTAGGTGACAGGTAAGAAAACCAAATGAAACAAAAACAAACAAGACGATATCGAAAGGCCTAGATATAATGACCAGATGGGATATGTCTGGACCAGATCCAGGCTGTTTCAAATCAAGGCTTGAGATGGAAGAACCATGACTATTGTTGTGACAAACAGCAAAGGTACACGTCAGTGAAATACTTCAGGTTTGCAAATGAACCCCTAAATAAAATGCAGGTAAAAGCAAACTTCAGCATCTGGTTGGTTTGTATTTCTTTTTCCATCACAACAGGATGGTACTGCATAGAAGCAAACTATAGCTCTCCCATTGAAAGGGGATAATGACCTTGAAAAAGACACTCCACTATGCTTATTTTTCCAGTTCGAAGTGGAAAGCCTCACTGTAAAATAGGCAGCACACTTCACAGGGAAAGTACAGTCATCTAAGGAATCAAGTCTCCCAGGAAGAAGCCTGTTCAGAGGATATTAGGCCAACGAAATGAATGAGAGAGAGTAAAGGCAGAGTCAGAACTAGAGCTGAGTTCTAGATTATACTCTGGTTTGCTCTTGGCACCCAACTTGCCACTCAATCTCTCAGGCACTTTCCTAATTGATGACATACTTAGTTGTAAAAAGTCACAAGAATAGCCACTTCAAAATCATTCTTTTTTAAATCTTCCTATTCTACAGCAGTTAAGAAAATAAACTTTGAAACCAGACCAAGATTCAAAGCCTGCTTTACTGCTTACCAATCAAATGAGCATAAACAGAGTGTCATCATCTGAACGGAAGAATAATGACGGCAGGCTCTCGGAAGTGTTATGAGGGTGGAAGGAAATAAGATATTTAAGGTTTGGCCCAGGTCATATTCATCAGCATAAGTGAGTCTGAGTGTTGATGTTTCTTGAAATAACACTAGCGTTTCATTATTACAGTCTGTGTCTAATTCCATGGTTCTCCTGCATATCAGAATAACCAGGAGGGCTTACTAAACACAGACTGCAGAGTTCCACCCTCCAAGTTTCTCAGTCAGTACATCTGGGATACAGCACTAGAATCTGCATTTCTAACTAGTTCCTAAGTGATGCTGATACTGCTGGTCTAGGAATTACTCTCTGAAAACCACTAGTCTATCAAAGATCATTCCAGATGCTATTGTCTATCCTGAGAAATTTTCATGCTAAGACAAAGGAATGAACCTCTCCTATAGAATCAGAAAAGGCTAACATAAAAAAAAATTTTTTTTTGAAACAATCATCATATTGCCATGTTCGTATGCTGTAAAGAAGAAAAAGAAAAAGAAAAAAAAAAAGCATCTGCTGACTTGAGAGCTAAACAATTCCTAAACAGAAATTTGGTTGTCCTCCTCCCCTTTTTCATAAAATGTTAGCACAAGTTGATTCTGTACAAATCCCAAGTGATTCACTGTCAGATTAAATCCCCACAGAAATACAGACCAGAATGAACAGATGGTCTTTTTCTTTCTAAATACAGTGTGTGTGTGTATTTTATATATACAGCATATATATATAATTTTCTACTGAGCAGTAAAACTCACTTCCTCCAGAATCACATAGGGCCTAAATGTAATAATCTCAACACTTTCATAACAATCACAGTTCTGGGGTCCCATTCACCTGCTCCTTCGATATTGTGAACTTCCTGTGCTGTATTTGCATCCCAGCTGGCCACAGATCAGGGAGATATAGTAGATGTAAAATCAAGAGCATAATAGATACAAAATACGAGAAGTTTCCCAAGCTCTTCTGGCGGCCTCCAGATTTTTATTTTAAAGAAAAGGGAATCATTCTTCACTGTATATACTTCCTCATTGCTTTAATCCTCTGATTAGTGATCCCAGAAGATGAACAACAGCTCTTCACACATATTGGAATGGTGTTTATATGTGGGTAGAGAAACATTTTAAGACTACTTTATATTTAAAATGCAAACTTTCCTTAATGTGAGTGCTTCGAACGTCCCTATTTCACATCAGGAAGTTGCATTTACCCTTTCACGAGTAA
This sequence comes from Macaca mulatta, assembly GCF_049350105.2. NCBI lineage: Eukaryota > Metazoa > Chordata > Mammalia > Primates > Cercopithecidae > Macaca > Macaca mulatta. Next base: position 173,101,505 of record NC_133408.1, on the reverse strand, counting down.
ATGGATTTTTCATCATCTTCAATTGCGACCAAGGGGAAAAAAAAAAAAAAGGCAAAAGTACTGCTGTTTGACCAGCAAAAAATAATATAAAGCTTTGGTGACCGCAGCAAAATTACACTAATCACCACCAGACTAGCTGGTGATCTTCAAATTGAGGCTCTCAAAAGTAATTTGCTACCATAAACTGACTCAAATACAGCAACTTTAATTTCATATTTTTATAGCTTCTTTTTTCCATTTTTTTTCTTTTTTATATTTTCCCCTTTTAAACATTGCTGATCTTTAAAAAAGACACTGTCAGGCACTTTTGGTAGTGTCTTCTTTATGCTAGGTTATTTGTAACATTCACTTGAAGCTTGAAATTAAAATTCTTTCTCCTACCAATTTAGTGCCTTCCCATTTGGCAAACATCTCTTTTGATTCTTGCATCTCTAATGAAGCTGAAAATTAATATGACTTTTATGTTTAATTCTTTGATTATGCAAAATCATCAATGATGTTAGCATGGTTCTGTATAGTAGGTCACGAGTTGTAATAAAAGCCTTATATTTCTATAGCACCTCAACTCCCAGAGGATCACAAAACACTTCATAACTGTTTCCATTTCTCAGAGGAAACACCTTCATATCACTCACTGGAAGCTGCCCCTCCAGTGAAATGCATGCTCTAGGGTTTACTCCAAAGAATTACATAATAGAAGCTCTGATGATTCTAAATACAGACTTAACACTTAAAGAAGGTAATTACAAACCAAACCTATCACTGAAAGAAATGGATTTAATTTGCAGCAAGTACATTTCACTTATAGCAAGATATGAAGGAAAAATTTTTAAATATGAATAAGAAAATTAAAATGAAAAATCAAAAATTTAAATTGTTTTCAAAGAATAAAGGACAAGTTTGTATAGTTTAATTTCACTTAACCTATTATCAGATTTTTCACCATTCTTCCAAATCTATTATTGTCTTGCCCATGATAGAAATGATACTATCTATGCATGAGCATTGGCTATATAATAGTATACTATGACAGTTCCAATTATTAATGGTTTATCTTGCCAACAATATTTCATGCCCCTTATTTCATGACATCATTTCATATCTAGAAACCTGAGCTAACAATCTGCCTGGCCAACAGAAACTCTTCATATAGGAATGATTTAATTGCAGGCCGGTCTAAGAGAAAGCAGGAGGAACTGGTCTCCTGGGAATATAGCAAACCTTCGTAGTTTTATGAGTCCTCTGCTACATGATTTTTAAACCTACAAAGTTCATCACATTTACAAAGCATTTAAAATTCAACCTTGTCTTAGTTCAAACCACTACAACAAAATGCCACAGACTGGGTAGCTTATAAATAACAGAAATTTATTCCTCACATTTCCAGAGGCTGGGAAGTCCAAGATAAAGGCGTCGGCAAATCTAATGTCTAGTGAGGACCCCGTCCTGTTTCACAGATGGCCATATTCTTGCTGTAACCCCACATGGCAGAACTGTCGAGGGAGCTCTCTGGGGCCTCTTTTATAAGGGCACTAATTCCATTCATGAGGGCTCTGCCATCATGACTTAATTACTTCCCAAAGGCTCTATCTCCAAATACCATCACATTGGGGATTGGCTTTCAACATATGAATATGGGGGTGAGGGAGACATAAACATTCAGTCTATAGCAAATCTTAAATCAATCAATCAATAGATACGTATAGAGTATCTACTACTCATTTGCTCAAAACATAAGTGCATACTGCCAAACTCTGTGAGTGGAGGGCAGGAGACAGGCACGATAAATAAACCATAGTTCTTTCTCTCCAAAGGCTTAAAGACTAGTTGAAAATTGAATTTAAAAATGGAAGGCAAAAGCACAGTGAGAAATTTAAAGACATGTAAGAAATGGTCCTCAAGAGAGCCTTTTTAATCTGATTAAAAAGGAAAGATGTGGATTCGGGAGATGAAGAAAAATATAACTGTTAGATATGTCAAATGAGTAGTAAAAACAAGGAGTACAATAAGTTCTTGAAGGGAAATGATCAACGAATGCTTCATAGATAAGACAGAGGACTGGAGCTATCAGAGAAGGTATTCAGAGATGAGGGCAAGGACAGTAGGAAAGACGTATGGAATAAACAAAACTACTACCTTAGGAAAGGACAGTCATTTTTAGAGGACAGAAAGAAAGGCTGATTTAACTGGACTACAGCATTTCTATAGAAAAGTGGTAAAGCTAAGCCTGGAAAAGCAGAGACTTTGTCCGAATTATAGAGGTATTTGAATGCCAAGCTAAGAAAACAATCTCATCCAAAAGACTTAAGATTGGATAACAATCTATCTAACAATCTTATCCAACAGACTAGTTTATAACAAGGAAATACAGACCATTTGTAATGAACCTGAAATTTAGTTTGCATTTTCAGTTTACTTCTTTGATTATACAGTAATACTACTACAGGCAAAGACCGGCATACACACCACTGCCACACCATAAGGAGTCAAGCTCTTCTCCAGTGGCCCTTTCCCATCTAGGAACCTGAAATTTTCACATTTCTACAGGACACAGTAAAAGTCTGTGGTCTCCTATTCTGCTAAACATCCTTTTTCTTCAAAGTAAAGTCCTGGGGGAAGAGGGGGAAATAAAACCATCATTCACTCCCAAAACACCCAAAGAGGCCAGCTTGCAGCCCTGTTGGGTTATCAGATATATTTGAAGAAGACACTGACCCCATACACATGGCTCCATTCTATATTACATGTATTCACCTTAGGTAAAGGACCCTAACACTGCCTCCCAAATAGAAAGGAGAAATTCTACAACACCAGGAGGGATGGTGCCAGGTCAACCTCAGGGCAATGAAGCTCCACTTTTAGCCTATGTCAATCAGGAAAGCATCTACAATGTGCCTGGGTGTAGAAAAACAAGAGATAAAATTTCTTCCTGATCACAGCAGGTGAAGAGACCATCAACAGGACCCAGAATCAGAGAAGACAGAAATGAAAAATGCCTACAAGGATATTCAGTCTATTTCCCTACTGATACACATTCAGTTCTGTCAGGATCAAATGTCCAATGAAATTCAACCCAATCTTCCTAGGGGAATATCCTATGGTCCAATAGTTGTCACTGCAGAAATGCTCCCTGACATTCAGTTTATACTCTGTATTTCTTAAATTATTTCTTTCTTAAATTATTTCTTTCTGTTGTGCTTGCCTATACTATTGTGGAAAGTAAGTATAAAGTCTCACTCCCATTGTTCCCAGGTTTAATATTTGCATTTGAATTTCCAATCAAAAGCACCTGACTTACGTAATCTATTATTTTCTATTCCTTCTCACATTATAGCAAGCACTGCCAATGTTAATCTCTTGATTAAAACACAGTTGACCATAAATAAGTCTTTGCTTAATTTTGCTTTAGAGCCCCTTTTTGCTGATATGCTGTCTGTGAAAGTATTTGGGTAATTCCTCTAAAGTGCACTGTACTAAACTAATGCCAACTATGAGAAGTCTATGATGTATTTCCTCAACATCATCCTATCTCTGAAAAGGTTAACGTCTCTTTACTTCTATGCTCATTCCTAAATATGCCACTTCTAAAACTTGTCTCATCTAAAGTCCTTAGTCACGGCAGATGCTCTGCTTGGGACTCCTACCCATTTGTCTATCCTTCCAGTATGCACGTGTCCTACACTCAAGACAGCATCCCAGATGCTGCCTCACAAGTACTGGGTAGAAAGGAATGATCAGCCCCAGCTTGGTGATGAGATGCTGTTTTGTGCAGCACAGCCAAAAATAGCGTTGGCTTTTTTCACTGCCATATCACGTTGCTAACACATATTTAATGTGCTGTCGTTTATCACCCCAATGAGACTGGCTAATTCGTGCTGAGCTTTCGTCATTTGCTGTAGTTGAATTGGCGACAGCCGTCATCTTCCTGTGGAATCATATCCAAAGCAGTGAATTTTGTTGACGGTGGTGGTGCTCACTTTGTATTTTACTTTATATTTTCAAGACCCTTCAAGACTTTCAGGTGGCTAGTCAAAAAAGGTTTGTGCCACTCACTTATGTGACACAACTCTTTGGCAACACCAACAAAAGTTTCTGGAAAGCCCAGAACTATTACAGAAAAATATAATCTGCACCTTTGAGAGATATAAGATTTTCTTTATGATATTACTGAGGATAAAAAATTAAAATGATTTTGAACACAATTCCCCTGTGAAGAAGGGCACATCACCTGTGTTCAATGCCTCACTGAATTACAGGCATAGATTTGATAGCAAACATTTATTTTGCCATCCTTCTGCAACTAGGGAAAAGTATTCATAAAACACAGATGAGTAAATAAGATGCTGTTATACAGGTTAAGGGATATTTCCGAATAGCATATTTTCTTAAAATCCTTTCAGCTAGGGAGGACTTTTGAAATGATTACATATAAGTTTTGTAGTTTCCCATTAACCACATTCTCTGTAGTCTCAGGGGATATAAGACAGAAACAGCAGGAGAGGACACAAGGGAACTCTTGGTGCCCCACCTTCATTAACCAGTTCTCTTATGATGTATAAGGTCAGGCTGGGCTTCCGAAGGAACTGAAAGAGACTAACACAAGTCTATCAAATCCTTTCAACTCCAAGGTCTTTCCCTACAGCTGGCCCCACACACTTTGTCCTGCTTGCTCTGCTTCTTCACTCCTTCCAGGCTCACTTATGGACTTGGCTTTTATTTCCTCCCAAGGTGTCTACATCCCCAATGGAATCACCAGCTTCAGAAAGTCAACACTCCTGACGTGAACAGCAGCTGGATCCTGCTCAAAAATCTGCTACCATATCACCTATAAATGATGAAAAGCCACAGAAGCAAGGAACCGCAAAATGTGGCATCATCATGAGAAACTCCAGTCTCTAAAAACCGTGTAATATTTTGCTGTGACAACTACAGAGAGCTGATTAAGCTGACGAACTACTTAAGGAAAGTGCTCCTCACTTCACTCATAAGTTTCTGAGCTGTTCCATTTGTATGACTTCAGCTATTCCCAGGCAGATAGAGAATCCCTAAATTTCTATCTCCTGCCCTTACCTCTTCCCTAGTCCCCTATGATCAATCTAGCTGCCTGATATGGTTTGGCTGTGTCTCCACCCAGATCTCATCTTGAATTCCCACATGTTGTGGGAAGGACCCAGTGGGAGGTGACTAAATCATAGGAGTGGGTCTTTCCTGTGCTGTTCTCGTGATAGTGGTAAGTCTCATGAGATCTGATGGTTTTAAAAATGGGAGTTTCCCTACCATCAGAGTGAACAGGCAACCTACAGAATGGGAGAAAATTTTTACAATCTACCCATCTGACAAAGGGCTAATATCCAGAATCTATAAATAACTCAAACAAGTTTACAAGAAAAAATCAAACAACCCCATGAAAAAGTGGGTGAAGGATATGAACAGACACTTTACAATACAGAAGACATTTATGCAGCCAACAGACACATGAAAAAATGCTCATCATCACTCGCCATCAGAGAAATGCAAATCAAAACCACAACGAGATACCATCTCACATCAGGTAGAATGGTGATCATTAAAAAGTAAGGAAACAACAGGTGCTGGAGAAGATGTGGAGAAGTAGGGACGCTTTTACACTGTGGGTGGGACTGTAAACTAGTTCAACTATGAAGACAGTGTGGCGATTCCTCAAGGATCTAGAACTAGAAATACCATTTGACCCAGTCATCCCATTACTGGGTATACACCCAAAGGATTATAAATCATGATGCTGTAAAGACACATGCACACGTATGTTTATTGTGGCACTATTCACAATAGCAAAGACTTGGAACCAGCCTAAATGTCCATCAATGACAGACTGGATTAAGAAAATGTGGCACATATACACCATGGAATACTATGCAGCCATGAAAAAGGATGAGTTCATGGCCTTTATAGGGGCATGGATGAAGGTGGAAACCATCATTCTGAGCAAACTATCACAAGGACAGAAAACCAAACACCATATGTTCTCACGCTCAGGTGGGAATTGAACAATGAGAACACAAGGACACAGGGTGGAGAACATCAAACACTGAGACCTGCCTGGCAGGTTGGGGGAGGTGGGAAGGGATAGCATTAGGAGAAATACCTAATGTAAATGATGAGTTAACAGGTGTAGCACACCAACACGGCACATGCACACATATGTTAACAAACCTGCATGTTGTGCACATGTACCCTAGAACTTAAAGTAAAATCATAAAAAATAAATAAATAAATAAATAATAAAAAATAAAAATGGGAGTTTCCCTGCACATGATTTTTTTTTTTTTTTTTTTTTGCCTGCTGCCATCCATGTAAGATGTGACTTACTCCTCCTTGCCTTCCACCATGATTGTGAAGCTTCCCAGCCACATGGAACTGTGATTCCAATTAAACCTCTTTCTTTTGTAAATTGCCCAGTTTGGGGTATGTCTTTATCAGCAGCGTGAAAACAGACTAATACACTTTCTGTAACACAATTCTGCAAGGATAGTCTACCAATACTCAGACCTTCAATTCAACATGCACAAAGCACCATCTTCCTGACCCTATTTCCCAATCACTCAGGTTCACAACTTCAACCTGACTTATGACTCTCCTTTTTTTTTTTTTTTTTTTTTTTTTGAGCAGGAGTTTTACTCTTGTTGCCCAGACTGGAGTGCAATGGTGCAATCTTAGCCCACTGCAAGCTCCGCCTTCTGGGTTCAAGTGAATCTCCTGCCTCAGTCTCCCAATCAGCTGGGATTACAGGCACCCGCCACCACACCTGGCTAGTTTTTTTTTTTTTTTTTTTTTTTTTTGTATTTTTAGTAGAGACAGGGTTTCACCATGTTGGCCAGGCAGGTCTCGAACTCCTGACCTCAGGTGATCCACCTGGCGCCTTGGCCTTCCAACGTTCTGGGATTATAGGTGTGAGCCACCACGCCCAGCCAACTCTCCATTTCTTGTAGTTAAACCTAAAAGGTTTTGAAATTTCCTTCTTCTTTCAAAATCTCTCTCATCTCTATTGCCTATCTTTTCCCTGCTGCTGCCTTACTGTAGCCTTTCCCTCCCGCATTGATTGAACCTGCCTTCTAATTGGAATCTCTCTATTTCCTCCTTTACCAATTCATTTTGCACAGTGCTGCCAGACAAACCATACTAAAAACATTACTTTCACTACTTTACTTCTCTATCCAAAAAAGCATAATACCTATGAAGTAATCATGTTACCACAAATCAACTTAAATCTGATCAAGGCTCTAGATCCAAGTTACAGGACAAAAATAAATAGCAAATGACGCCAGCAATCAGCCAAAGCCAGCCATGCTGTGGAAAATTTTACAAACCAAATGATATAGTTTCTTCAATAAATAAATTTCAAGGGATAAAAATAAAATGACAGATAAAATGACAGATGGAGCAGGAACTTACAGATTAAAAGAATCTTAAGAAACTTAATCAAATTGCAATATTTAAACCTTATTTGGATCCTGATTCAAACAAAATGTAAAAAAACATAATTATAATATTTGAGACAACTGGAAATGTGAACACTGACTGGATATTTGATGATAAAGAAATTATGTTTTTAGGTACTATTTTATGTTATTTTTGAGACAGAGTCTCACTCTGTCACCCATGCTGGAGTGCAGTGGCACAATATCGGCTCGCTGCAGCCTCCACCTCCCGGGTTGAAGCGATTCTCCTGCCTCAACCTCCCAAGTAGCTGGGACTACAGGCCACCACTCCTGGGTAATTTTTGTGTTTTTAGTAAAAACAGGGTTTCACCACGTTGGCCGGGAAGGTCTCAAAATCCTGACCTCAAGTGATCTGCCCACCCCGGCCTCCCAAAGTGCTGGGATTACAGACGTGAGCCACCACGCCCGGCCAATTTTTAGGTATAATTTTAAAAAGAAGAGTTCTTATTTTTTAGAGATACATATTAAAATATAGACAAAACAGTATAATTTCTAGGATTGTTTCAAAATAATAAAGGAGAGGGAAACAGGGAGGGGTAGAAAACAATATCACATAAATTGATAATGCTGAAACTGATCAAACTGGATAATGAATATGGGAAACCATTCTACTGGTTCAATTTCTGAACATGTTTGAAATTTTCCATAGTAATAACAACAAAACAGAACTATAATTGCAGCCCATGGCTTAAAAGGCAAAGTCCAAGCCACCCAACCTCTTCTTCAAAGGTCTCTCTATCACCCAAAAGTATTCAACCTTTTTTTTTTTTTTTTTTTTGGTAACATGCTCTAAGAAAACAAACCAACCCCCCAAAACTCATCCTCCCCAGCTCTGTATAGTGCTATTCACATTATGCATTTATACTTAACTGTGTGAAAACATGCCAAGTCCTCCTTCGCCCATGAACTCAACTACTTTAACCCACTCTGACCTCAGCCTCCCAAGGTCTTCTCTAGCACTTGTGTTCAGACTGACCATTTGTCCATGGGACCATAAACTGTTCTGCTGTGTTTTTGTTTTGTGTTTTGTCTTAGCTCCCAGCAAGATTAAAATAATTTCCTAAATTCCTTTTACATGAACTTGTTAAAATGGAAAAAATGTCTCTCTTCCATTCCATAAAAATCTCATCAATATAAGCCTTAAAAATTTATACAAGCAATAAATGGAGGTGGGAGGAGAACCTAGAAAACCCCCTTCTCAATAACAGACAATTAACATGATGATATAATTGTTTCCAGTCCAAAAAATTATTGGATGAAGTAATGCATTTGTCAACATTCTCAACTGTTCAAGTCAGAAATAGGAATTATCTATGTTTGCCAACTTTGGGCTGCTACTCTAAATAAAACTGACCAAAATCTGTAAATGGAGATCAGTTAGAGCACAGATGTCTAGTTTTTCTTTTCCCTTTATAGTAATGTACATTAAATCACATTCCCATATTTATGAAGTTTCATAATTCTATCTTCATTTGCTATATGTTGCAGAACACAAACACTCTCCTAAACGTGACATATCTTTCAAAACGAATCAAAATTTGCCTCTGTAAACCTCTTCAACCCCTTAAGACTTTAATGGATTTGATTTTAATATGACCAATCCTGTATCATTTACTAATCCTGCCTCTTAACCAGGAGTGTGCATTAGAATCAGTTAGAATCCTACTGAAGCATGCTCTAGAGATGTGGGGTCCACAGGCCGTTCTGATTGTGCATCCCCACAGAGATTTGCTGCTTTAAGATAGTAAAGATACCAAAACTAAGACTGACCATGACTAGGATAACAGAATCCAGAAGACTTCATTGACCAGATTATACATACATTTAAAATAGACCAAATAATGGGGTTCAATACATTATAGTGCACTGTGTGACTTCTGCACTGGTGTTTCTTGCCACCCTCTTTACCAGAACAACTGGGTCTTGCCCAGTACAGCAAAGATTCACACACACACAAAAAACTCTTCTTTCATTATGTCTTTTCATTTGCAGAATTCCAACTAATGGAGATCTTACAGGCCAAGATTAGAAGAAATGGTGCAATAACAGGTTCTACGTCACCTTTTACCACAGAGGGTTTAAAGTCAAGGGCATAAAATATCAATATCCTACAATATCACTTCCACTCAATTTTTAAATTAAGCTTTGCATACATATTATGGTACACATGTCAGTAATATTCCTCCATTCTATATTCCAGCCTTCACCCCTGAACAAGAGTGTAAGTAGCACAAACTAAAGTGGTGAAGGACTGCTCCCTTCACTACCAGAATGCAGTCCTCACTGGAGTGACAAACAGGCAAAAGAAGTACGCTCTCAAAGGAACAGCAACTGCCAGAGAGCCTCTTTGTGCTCCCTGCTGACAGCCACTTCATAAAAGCAAGATATACGAGAGAAAACAACACATTCTAAAAAGAGGGACGGAGGAAGTCACAGCTATTGCAGTTACCATTGGCTCTGGAGAGGAATGGGGGGAGGCCCAGTGACCACTGGAATAGCAAAATGTTCAGAATGTTCAGTTGATCTAATCTGAAGCCACTGCCAAAAACAAAACAGACATAGCCTTACCTTTCTTGACTGTATAGGGTAATGCAAAGGCTTAAACCAATCTCAGTGCCTTTATCAAAATCTTTGATATTTTAAAACAGGAAAAGACAAATCTCTATGCAGAGATGGTTATTCTTTTAAACTTGAAATCCACAGAGTAATTATGTACAATTTTATCTGTCAATGTAAAAAAAATAAACTTGAAATCCTGAATCTTCACAATTGGAAAACAATCATGCATGAATACATGTATACATGTATAGTGGTAAACACACTTGCATATATACAAACAGTAAAATCCTTGGTTGGACAAATTCCTCAACACAAAGCCTTGATTTTAAAAATATGTGAACTGAAATCATTTTAACTAAATGAATCAGCTGAAAGAGTTATCACGAATTCTCTTAAGTAAAATGTCAAGATGGCAAAGTATAAGCCAAAGTAGGCTTTTAAATCAATGACTTAAACATTGTAAAAGAAAGCTAGGGCAAGCTGACTCCATATTTGACTCTTTGGTGCTAAAAAACATGATTTAAAACCCATCACAGTTTCTCCACCTCTAAAATGGCGCACAATATGTATGACACATTGTAACAACAGAAAGATCAAAAGGATTAATAACATATAAAAAATCATTTCAGTGCTTGAGTGTAAAGTGACAAAGTGTAACTACTATAAGAATTAACTCACTTGAACAAAGGAGTTCTGTGAAAGACTTGTATTTTCCTAAATGTATCTTGAATGGTCTTTAATATGATCAAACTGGTGAAATGTTGCTGAATCTGGTAATCATTTAAATATTCTCTAACAAATTAAGAGCAGTAAACAATGAAATACTGGCCTCTATCTTGTGATACAAACCCAAAGACAATAACCTCATGCCAGTGTCTGACTGGTGGGTCTACAAAGGCAAACTTACAAAGTCCACAGCGAAGTGGTAGAAAAAAAATAGCTTCAAATTCCTTGCCACTCTTCACACTAAATAAATTCTATTTTCCCTCCACTTAAATCTGAGCTACCCAATTGACCAAAAGAACACGGTAGACGTGATACCAAGTAATGCCCAAGGCCAGGCTTTAAAAAACCTGCAGCCTTCCCCCTTTAGAATGCTCTCTAGTTAAAGCTAGCCATCATGTATGAAGTCCAACCACCCTGAGACAACCCTGCTGCAAGGTCATGTGGTGAAACAGAAGCCACGTGGAGAAAAATGATGGTGCCAGATACATAATAAAGTCTTCTTGGACCTCCTAACCAGTCCATGCTGCAGATGCGCAGCCAAGTGAATGTTCTTAGCCAATGCCATGTCAAGTAGAAGCACCGTGCATCGGAGCCTTCACGAATTCCTGACTCACAAAACTATGAGAAATAAAATGGTTGATGTCTTAAACCACCAAGTTTCTGAAGAATTTGCTATACAAAAAAAAAAAAAAAAATTCAGAAGAACTATCGCTATACGCAAGGATTCAGACATATTCATTGCTTCCACAATCAGAATACGTTTTTTTAAAAAATACGCTTAAAAAAAAAAAAAGACCAATTCAGGAAAATGTAATTATTGTTGCTCCAAAACCTTCTCAAGTAAGCAAGAGCAATATGTCAGTGAAGATCATGCCAGTAGCTATAATTTCACTCAAATCACAGAATGATACTTTCTACATCATACTATTTCACTTCATGCTATTAATCACCACTACTTATTATGGCCTCTTGGTTCCTAGCAACATTCTTGCCTTGGCCCAGGTGCACCAAATCTTGATGAGGACACTTAAAGGAGCAATGGCAGCATGAGTCTGACGGACACTTGGCTTTTAACAGTTCACCCTCTAAAATAGCAGACAAAACCAGACAGAGATAAGCTTTGGAGGCCTTGAGGGAGAAGGAAGAGCTGCCATTTCTACACTTGTGTTCTCTAGACCAAGACGTAATGAGGCCAGAGCAGGCCCATCCTGGGTATGTGAAAATTTAAGGAGAATAGCCTTCCTACCAGATCAACCTATTCTGGGGTATCCCCAGCAAAGCTACTATTTTCTAAAGTTTGCCATAGTGTATTAAGATGTCCACGACATTGACATCACACTTCACTAGGCATTAGACACCCTAGCACTCGGATGTGGGCATCTGCTACGTCTGTACTAGAAGCCAGAGGAATCTCCCTGGCTGCTCATCAGTTCCTGCTTGAAGAATTAGTAGTGAACATAAAACAACACAGGGAGAGTCCTGGTGCTATAGAAACAAACTCGAATTTAGAAGATTTTTAATTTAACTTGCAAATGTTAATTATATTCTGTTCACTTGGCAGCATACTATCCATTGACAAGACAGAAGAAATATTCTAGGAGCAAGCACTTTTGTGGAGACTCAATGGCCTGGCCAACAACATGACTTCATGATGCCACCCAAAATAGAGGTTATCAAAAAGTTTTACAGGCTTAGAAATAAAGAAAAACTATTTCTGCAAGAAAGTTCTCATACGTTTTCTGGCCTGAAATACTAAAGTAGGCTAGTTTTACTTTGGTATAGAATCTTCAGCTAACCAAAATATCAAATTCGACAAAACCTAAGAATAACTTAGTTTCAGATGTGGATTCAAAATAGAAATTGCATGTGTCTCCTTGAAAATCCACTCCAGGTCAAGGATCAGTGCTAATAATTTGGTGGATTCTCTTACCTGACAGCAAACGTCAAGCTCTCTCCGCAAGAGGTTAATTTTATCACTATTTAAACATTTATACAGCAGTGAACAAAAGTAAAATGATTTTACCATCTGTCTCCGTTAATTTCCAGAAAAAGAAATCAAGGCACTAAAAAAAGTAAAGTGACTTGTTCTAGGTGTCACTAATAGTGGTAAACCGTATAATCAGAACCCACTGTCCCCATCTGTAGACACTGCTTAGCATGCCAAGGGGTTACACATTTAAGTCAACAATGGCTAAATAGACAGTTTTGTTTTGAAATGAGATGTGAAAAAAAAATTATTATTTTTTACAGAATCAAAACACCTGGAGGATGGGTTTGTTGAAACTGATCCTCTTCCTTTGCTATACAGAATTCAACAAGACTAAATATTTTGTGTTTCTAGTGTACCTCAGTCTTTTACACACTTGAAAACACACAGCCAGGGGCAGTTCCAAGAAGGCCGAATAGCAACAGCTCCAGTCTACAGCTCCCAGCGTGAGGGATGCAGAAGACGGGTGATTTCTGCATTTCCAACTGAGGTACTGGGTTCATCTCACTGGGGCTTGTCAGACAGGGGGTGCAGGACAGTGGGTACAGCATACTGAGCGTGAGCCAAAGCAGGGTGAGGCATTGCCTCACCCGGGAAGCACAGGGGGTCAGGGAATTCAGTTTCCCAGCCAAGCGAAGCTGTGACAGACGGCATCTGGAAAACAGGGTCACTCCCACCTTAATACTGTGCTTTTCCAAGGGTCTTAGCAAACAGCACACCAGGAGATTATATCCCATGCATGGCTCTGAGGGTCCCACGACCACAGAGCCTCGCTCATTGCTACCACAGCAGTCTGAGATTGAATTGCAAGGGGGGAGCAAGGCTGGGAGAGGGGCGTCCATCATTGCTGAGGCTTGAGTAGGTAAACAAAGCAGCCAGGAAGCTCAAACTGGGTGGAGCACACCTCAGCTCAAGAAGGCCTGCCTGCCTCTGTAGACTCCACCTCTGGGGGCAGGGCACAGCCAAACAAAACACAGCAGAAACCCCTACAAACTTAAATGTCCCGTCTGACAGCTTTGAAGAGAGTAGTGGTTCTCCCAGCAAGGAGTTTGAGATCTGAGAACGGACAGACTGCCTCCTCAAGTGGGTCCCTGACCTCCGAGTAGCCTAACTAGGAGGCACCCTCCAGTAGGGGCAGACTGACACCTCACACGGCACAGTACACCTCTGAGACAAAACTTCCAGAGGAGAGATCAGGCAGCAACATTTGCTGTTCAGCAATATTTACTGTTATGCAGCCTCCGCTGCTGATACCCAGGCAAACAGGGTCTGGAGTGGACCTCCAGCACACGCCAACAGACCTGCAGCTGAGGGTCCTGACTGTTACAAGGAAAACTAACAAACAGAAAGGACATCCACACGAAAACCCCAACTGTACGTCACCATCATCAAAGACCAAAGGTAGATAAAACCACAAAGATGGGGAAAAAACAGAGCAGAAAAGCTGAAAATTCTAAAAATCAGAGCACCTCTCGCCCTCCAAAGGAACGCAGCTCCTCGCCAGCAGTGGAACAAAGCTGGACAGAGAATGACTTGGATGAACTGAGAGAAGAAGGCTTCAGACCATCAAACTTCTCCGAGCTAAAGGAGGAAGTTCGAACCCATCGCAAAGAAGCTAAAAACCTTGAAAACAGATCAGACAAATGGCTAACTAGAATAACCAGTGTAGGCAAGTCCTTAAATGACATGATGGAGCTGAAAACCGTGGCACAAGAATGACGTGATTAATGCACAAGCTTCAGTAGCTGATTCGATCAACTGGAAGAAAGAGTACCAGTGATTGAAGATGAAATGAATGAAATGAAGCAAGAAGAGAAGTTTAGAGAAAAAAGAATAAAAAGAAACAAACAAAGCATCCAAGAAATATGGGAATACGTGAAAAGACCAAATCTACATGTGATTGGTGTACCTGAAAGTGAGGGGGAGAATGGAACCAAGTTGGAAAATGCTGCAGGATATTATCCAGGAGAATGTCCCCAACCTAGAAAGGCACACCAAAATCCAAATTCAGGAAATACAGAGAACGCCACAAAGATACTCCTCAAGAAGAGCAACTCCAAGACACATAATTGTCAGATTCACCAAAGTTGACATGAAGGAAAAAATGTTAAGGGTAGCCAGACAGAAAGGTCAGGCTACCCACAAAGGGAAGTCCATCAGACTAACAGCAGATCTCTGGGAAGAAACTCTACAAGCCAAAAGAGAGTGGGGGGCCAATATTCAACATTCTTAAAGAAAAGAATTTTCAACCCAGAATTTCATATCCAGCCAAACTAAGTTTCATAAGTGAAGGAGAAATAAAATCCTTTATACACAAGCAAATGCTGAGAGATACTGTCACCACCAGGCCTGCCCTACAAGAGCTCCTACAAGGAAGCACTAAACATGGAAAGGAACAACCAGTACCAGACACTGCAAAAATATGCCAAATTGTAAAGATCACTGATGCTAGGAAGAAACTGCATGAACTAATGAGCAAAATAACCAGCTAATATAATAATGACAGGATCAAATTCACACATAACAATATTAACCTTAAATGTAAATGGGCTAAATGCTCCAATTAAAAGACACAGACTGGCAAACTGGATAAAGAGTCAAGATCCATCAGTGCACTGTATTCAGGAGACCCATCTCATGTGCAGAGACACTTATACCCTCAAAATAAAGGGATGGAGGAAGATCTACCAAGCAAATGGAAAACAAAAAAAGGCAGGGGTTGCAATCCTAGTCTCTGATAAAACACACTTTAAACCAACAAAGATCAAAAGAGACAAAGAAGGCCATTACATAATGGTAAAGGGATCAATTCAACAAGAAGAGTTAACTATCCTAAATATATATGCACTCAATACAGGAGCACCCAGATTCATAAAGCAAGTCCTTAGAGACCTACAAAGAGACTTAGACACCCACAAAAAAATAATGGGAGACTTTAACACCCCACTGTCAACAGTAGACATACCAACAAGACAGAAAGTTAACAAGGATATCCAGGAATTGAACTCAGCTCTGCACCAAGCGGACCTAATAGACATCTACAGAACTCTCCACCCCAAAGCAACAGAATATACATTCTTCTCAGTACCACATCGCACTTATTCCAAAATTGACCACATAGTTGGAAGTAAAGCACTCCTCAGCAAATGTAAAAGAACAGAAATTATAACAAACTGTCTCTCAGACCACAGTACAATCAAACTAGAACTCAGGATTAAGAAACTCACTCAAAACCATTCAACTACATGGAAACTTAACAATCTGCTCATGAATGACTACTGGGTACATAACGAAATGAAGGCAGACATAAAGATGTTCTTTGAAACCAATGAGAACAAAGACACAACATACCAGAATCTCTGGGACACATTTAAAGCAGTGTGTAGAGGGAAATTTATAGCACTAAATGCCCACAAGAGAAAGCAGGAAAGATCTGAAATTGACACTCTAACATCACAATTAAAAGAACTAGAGAAGCAAGAGCAAACAAATTCAAAAGCTAGCAGAAGGCAAGAAATAACTAAGATCAGAGCAGAACTGGAGGAGACAGAGACACAAAAACACCCTTCAAAAAAATAAATGAATCCAGGAGCTGGTTTTTTGAAAACATTAACAAAATTGATAGACTGCTAGCAAGACTAATAAAGAAGAAAAAAGAGAAGAATCAAATAGACGCAATAAAAAATGATAAAGGGAATATCACCACCAATCCCACAGAAATACAAACTACCATCAGAGAATACTATAAACACCTCTATGCAAATAAACTAGAAAATCTAGAAGAAATGGATAAATTCCGGGACACACACACCCTCCCAAGACTAAACCAGGAAGAAGTTGAATCTCTGAATAGAACGATAACAGGCTCTGAAATTGAGGCAATAATTAATAGCTTACCAACCAAAAAAAGTCCAGGACCAGACAGATTCACAGCCGAATTCTACCAGAGGTACAAGGAGGAGCTGGTACCATTCCTTCTGAAACTACTACAATCAATAGAAAAAGAGGGAATCCTCCCTAACTCATTTTATGAGGCCAACATCATCCTGATACCAAAGCCTGGCAGAGACACAACAAAAAAAGAGAATTTTAGACCAATATCCCTGATGAACACTGATGCAAAAATCCTCAATAAAATACTGGCAAACCGAATCCAGCAGCACATCAAAAAGCTTATGCACCACGATCAAATGGGCTTCATCCCTGGGATGCAAGGTTGGTTCAACATACGCAAATCAATAAATGTAATTCAACATATAAACAGAACCAAAGACAAAAACCACATGATTATTTCAGTAGATGCAGAAAAGGCCTTTGACAAAATTCAACAGCCCTACATGCCAAAAATTCTCAATAAAATAGGTATTGATGGGACGTATCTCAAAATAATAAGAGCTATTTATGAAAAACCCACAGCCAATATCATACTGAATGGGCAAAAACTGGAAGCATTCCCTTTGAAAACTGGCACAAGGCAGGGATGCGCTCTCTCACCACTCCTATTCAACATAGTGTTGGAAGTTCTGGCCAGGGCAATCAGGCAAGAGAAAGAAATAAAGGGTATTCAATTAGGAAAAGAGGAAGTCAAATTGTCCCTGTTTCCAGATGACATGATTGTATATTTAGAAAACCCCATCATCTCAGCCCAAAATCTCCTTGAGCTGATAAGCAACTTCAGCAAAGTCTCAGGATACAAAATCAATGTACAAAAATCACAAGCATTCTTATACACCAATAACAGACAAACAGAGAGCCAAGTCATGAGTGAACTCCCATTCACAATTGCTTCAAAGAGAATAAAATACGTAGGAATCCAACTTACAAGGAATGTGAAGGACCTCTTCGAGGAGAACTACAAACCACTGCTCAGTGAAATAAAAGAGGACACAAACAAATGGAAGAACATTTCATGCTCATGGATAGGAAGAATCAATATTGTGAAAATGGCCATACTGCCCAAGGTAATTTATAGATTCAATGCCATCCCCATCAAGCTACCAATGACTTTCTTCACAGAATTGGAAAAAACTACTTTAAAGTTCATATGGAACCAAAAAAAGAGCCCGCATTGTGAAGTCAATCCTAAGCCAAAATAACGAAGCTGGAGGCATCATGCTACCTGACTTCAAACTATACTACAAGGCTACAGTAACCAAAACAGCATGGCACTGGTACCAAAACAGAGATATAGACCAATGGAACAGAACAGAGCCCTCAGAAATAATACCACACATTTACCACCATCTGATCTTGGACAAACCTGACAAAAACAAGAAATGGGGAAAGGATTCCCTATTTAATAAATGATGCTGGGAAAACTGGCTGGCCATATGTAGAAAGTTGAAACTGGATCCCTTCCTTACACCTTATACACAAATTAATTTGAGATGGATTAAAGACTTAAATGTTAGACCTAAAACCATAAAAACCCTAGAAGAAAACCTAGGCAATACCATTCAAGACATAGGCATGGGCAAGGACTTCATGTCCAAAACACCAAAAGCAATGGCAACAAAAGCCAAAATTGACAAATGGGATCTAATTAAACTAAAGAGCTTCTGCACAGCAAAAGAAGCTACCATCACAGTGAACAGGTAACCTACAGAATGGGAAAAGATTTTTGCAATCTACTCATCTGACAAAGGGCTAATATCCAGAATGTACAAAGAACTTAAACAGTTTACAAGAAAAAATCAAACAACCCCATCAAACAGTTGGCAAAGGATATGAACAGACACTTTACAAAATAAGACATTTATGCAGCCAACAGACACATGAATAAATGCTCATCATCACTGGCCATTAGAGAAATGCAAATCAAAACCACAATGAGATACCATCTCACACCAGTTAGAATGGCAATCATTAAAAAGTCAGGAAACAACAGGTGCTGGAGAAGATGTGGAGAAATAGGAACACTTTTACACTGTTGGTGGGACTGTAAACTACTTCAACCATTGTGGAAGACAGTGTAGTGATTCCTCAAGGATCTAGAACTAGAAATACCATTTGACTCAGCCATCCCATTACTGGGGATATACCCAAGGATTATAAATCATGCTGTTATAAAGACACATGCACACATAAGTTTACTGCAGCACTATTCACAATAGCAAAGACTTGGAACCAGCCCAAATGTCCATCAATGTTAGACTGGATTAAGAAAATATGGCACATATACACCCAGGAATACTATGCAGCCATAAAAAAGGATGAGTTCATGTCCTTTGTAGGGACATGGATGAAGGTGGAAACCATCATTCTCAGCAAACTATCGCAAGGACAAAAAACCAAACACCACATTGTTCTCACTCATAGGCGAGAACTGAAAAATGAGAACACTTGGACACAGGAAGGGGAACATCACACACTGGGGCCTGTTGTGGGTGGGGGGAGGAGGGAGGGATAGCATTAGGAGATATACCTAATGTAAATGACAAGTTAATGGGTACAGCACATCAACATGGCACATGTATACATACATAACAAACCTGCACGTTGTGCACATGTATCCTAGAACTTAAAGTATAATAAAAAATAAAAGCAAAAGAAAAAAAAACACACAGCCAACAATATGACACACTTGTCACCAAGCAGGTGTCATTTTGGAAGGTGCTGCTGCTGCTCAAAAGGGCAAAAACATGTATTTCTATTATCACAGTTTCAAAAAGAGTGTAAAACTGAAAAAGGAGTGCAATGGTGTGTGGTCACAGGGCTGACACCAGGGAAAAACTATGACACCCCGTTACTATCACAGCTATAGCCTTGTCTCCTCACTGTCTGTCTTCAGACAAACACACTGAGACAAATGAGCCTTCCAACTAAAGGATGGGTTCTGGCTGCTAGGGGAAGCCCAAGTTCCAGTGGGAAAAAACTGTTGAAGTCATTAAAAGATCAAAAATTAGGGCCGGGCGCGGTGGCTCAAGCCTGTAATCCCAGCACTTTGGGAGGCCGAGATGGGCGGATCACGAGGTCAGGAGATCGAGACCATCCTGGTTAACACGGTGAAACCCCGTCTCTACTAAGAAATACAAAAAATAGCCGGGCGAGGTGGCAGCGCCTGTAGTCCCAGCTACTCGGGAGGCTGAGGCCGGAGAATGGCATGAACCCGGGAGGCGGAGCTTGCAGTGAGCTGAGATCCGGCCACTGCACTCCAGCCTGGGCTACAGAGCGAGACTCCGTCTCAAAAAAAAAAAAAAAAAAAAAAAAGATCAAAAATTATTCTCTCCTCCAAGAATTAACTTACTATACAAAGAATTTAATATATAAGGAACATTTCAACTTTTCAGCAGGAAATGTTTTCCATTCAAAGAAATGCAGAAATTTGAACTCTAAACACTTATAACTCTATTCATCATAATATCCCATCACCTTCATTCATGCTGTTACATACTTAACTAAAGGCTTCTAGTATTCTGTTCAATTATTTTGTTCTCCAGGAATGATTTCTAACCTAAAGAACATTCCTCCAACAAGTATATGAAAACTAAATTGGCCCCATGTGTAAAATTGTACATAGAAACTTAACCAAAAATTTTCGTCCTAAACCCTCCATATAAGTGAACATTAAATATTTCCTAGCCAGGGTTCTCCTGCGTTCAATGTATTTTTTTCTGTTCCCCAGTACTCAGCACATAGTTGATCACAATAATATAACACTAAACCATCATTAAAATATCTGTCATACTGGAAACTAGGCTGGCAGATGGACCATATCATCTTACAGATTTTCTAAAAGACTCTGAAAAGGTTTAGAAATCTTCTCCCTTCTTTGTATTCCTTGACCATACACCAAAGCCTGCCTTGTTTACTTCACTATTAAACAATACCTCAAGTAATTTATGCATAGACTCTCCATTGCCTACTAAATAGTTTGCCTGCCTTAGTCTCCACCCTCTCTACTCAGTCCTTTTCACTCAGTCCTTTTCATTACTACTACACTAATCTTCCTTCATCTCATCACATTCCAATACAAATCTCCAAAGGTCCCATATTACCTACAGCAAAGGTCCTCAAACTTGAGTGTGCCTAAGGATCACCTGAAGGTCCCGCCCCCAGAGTTCTTGTTTCAGTCAATCAAAGGTGGGGATAAAAATTTGCATTTTTTAATATGTTCCCATATAATGCTGATGATGGTCCAAGAGATATATATTGAGAATCACTTACCCAACACAATGACTTCCAAATACAAGATCCTAAACAAATATATCAGAATCACCTTAGGTGCTAAAAAACAGAATGTAGTCCTTATCCACAGCAACTGTCATTCATAGGGTATAGGATGGAGCTAAGAATCAATCCCTAGATAAGTCAAATGTGTAACCAGGTTCAGAAACTATTACTCTAAAGATAAATCACAAACCACTTAGATAACCCTAACAGCTTTTCACAACCTGCACCCAAATCTACCTAACCAAGCTTATAGTCAGATCCACAAAGTAAACCTTCAGTTAGGCTACACTCTTCTTCTTACCTATCCCTGAATATCCTTGTCTATTCTTTCCTTTTTTGCCGCTTGCAAATATTATCTCATTAGCCTTTCCACCTACCTGGAGTGCCATTTCCCATCTCCTCTACCTCTGCCAATCCTCCAAGGATCGACTCATCATCAATCTCCAAAGCCTTTCTTGGGCCATTCAACATGTCTCAGAATAATAACATTACATATTACATCTACTACTCTTCTTACATTCAGCAGCATTAGTCCATCTGTGTGTCTGTGCCATTGGCCATCCAGTTATTGATAGGTATATAGCCTAATATTACTCAGTACTGTATAACCTGAAAGAATTCTGAGAGAACTAGAAAACATGGAAACCTAAAAATAATTTAAAAGTTACATAACAATTTTGATTGCATAGCAATTACCATTTAAAATATTTATATGAACCTCTTATTCAAAAATGCTCTGTGCTCAAATTTATAGGACAATAATAAAGATGAGTAGAATAGACAGTTAAGAAACAATCAACAACAGATTAACTCAAGTCATGACTAAGGCCATTCTTCCACAACATGCTTAAGAAAAAAGGGCAGAAAAGTAGATAGTTAAAGAGGAGAAGAAAAATGGGGAAACAGAAAGCAAGCAAAAATGCAAAGAACACTGCCATATCTTGGCCTCAGAGCAATTAAACAAAATACATGAAATGAAATGTTATTTCTATGTCAGACCTCTCACCTTTCACTAGAACAGTTTCAGTTCTATGTTCCTTCTCTGTCAAATAGCTTATGCCATTGGTACATGTATGCATTAACATGGAATAGCAACAGCACTGCCAAATGTATAATTAATTTGGAGACTACAAGTTTCTGACAGATATAACACATAATTGATACCTCTTTTAGTGTCTTAAATTCATCTTGTCTACTTTCTCTTAAACTATAAAATTTCCAAGGATCCATATTTTAGAAAAATAACAAAATAAAGATCATGGATCCACGATAAAAATAAGTCATTTCCAAAAAGTAGATCGGTACCCCCAGGCTAGGCCTAGAGGTAAGTGGGATATGAGGAGTGACTGCTAATAGATACAAGATTTATTTTGGCATAGATGAAAATGTTCTAAAATGATATGATTGTGATGGTTGTACAACTCCATAAACATACTACAAAACCACTGAACTCTATACTTTAAATAGGTAAACTTTAGAGCATGTAAATTATATTTCAATAAAGCTGTTTAAATAAACAACTAACTCATTCCATAACTTAAGACAGAATCCCCAAATCACTCATTTTAAACTATATGTATGAAACTATAACTCATTTAATAAAACAGAAATACCTATTTTTAATCTGTAAATTTCACCTGTTAATTTCTGACGGAATTTAAAGTTGCTTAGTTCATTACAATCATTTTTATCATGAAATAATGGGTTTCGTTTTCAGTTGTACAGGAATTATATACATCTGACAATTACAAAGTAAGCAGAGTTAGGGAAGACATGATATCTTACTTTGTTCATAATCACAGCTAATTCCTCATGGTAGTATTCTAAATAGGATTCTAACAGATTTAATAATTGTTTTCAGTTTAGAACATAAGTAAAAGCCAAAGATAGGGGGGTCATAAAAAGTTATTCAGAAACTATTTTATGACCTTGCCATAAGTAAAATTACATAGTCCATAACATACTTTCTAGGCCTTGATGTATTCAAGTTCTAAATGTCTAAGTACTATAATACAAATAATTACATTTATATATTCTCATAATGTCTGATGTATTTGTGTAATACTAGCTATTTTTATTAGTATTTCAGGGTATATCTCTTTCTATTCTCATATGTTTAATCTTATGTTTAAAGTGTATCTTTTAAACCCAAAATGACAAACTTGCATTAAAAGGGGAGAGATACATATTTTTCAAAAGTACCACTATCATAAAAGAGAAAAAAAAAAGACTATAAATATTCAAGTTTAAAGACAACTAAATGAAATACCTGATCCTAAACTGGTTTCTCTAATGGAGGGGCAAAAATACTGCTGTATAGAACATTACTGGGTCCGTTGACAAAACAAGAATATAGACAGTAGAGTATATAACTTGCTGTCAATTTTTCAAAGAGAAATGCATGTGTGTGTCCATATATACACAGAGAAAACAGGAAAAAAGTGGTAAAATGTTAAGAACAGCTGAATCCAAACAAAGAGGTATATGGCTCTTTGTACTATTCTTATTCTCACAACTTTTCTACAATTTTAAAATAATTAAAAATTTTTTAAAGTAATGAAATACCATAAAATGCATCTCTTGAAACAGCATGGTTGGGTCTTGGTTTTTTTAAATCCAGTATGATCTCTGTCTTTCAACTGGAGTATCTTGTCAATTTATATCTAATGTAATTATTGATATGGTTGGTGCTAAGTCTATCACCTTGCTTTTGGGTTCTATTCATCCTATCTTTGCTTTTTTATTGTTTCTTTCTTCCTTGTTCTTTTTCCTCCTTTCCTTTCCTCTGAATTAATCAAAAATATATTCACTGTTCAATTTTATCCCCTCTACTGGCTTCTTAGCTATGTATCTATCTCAGAATTTTAATGTTTGCTCCAGGGATTGAAATAGGCATCCTGAACTTATCATAGGCTACCCTAAACATTATACCACTTCATGTATTATATAAGAAATTCACAACAGCATGGTATCATTTACTCCCATCTTTTGTGTAATTATTGTCATATACTGCCTTCCAAAATATATTATAAAACCCACATATACCATGATTGTTTTTGACTTAGACAGAAATTTTTAAAATTCTTTAAATAAAAATAAATCAAGAAATGTGGAGGGAGGAAGCATTTTATTTTTTTGTCTACATATTCGCCATTTCTGGCCCTATTTACTTTTTTCTGTAGATCTAAGTTACCATCTGGTATTATTTTCCTTCAGCTTGAAAAATGTTTTTTTTTTTTTGAGATGGAGTCTCGCCCTGCCGCCCAGGCTGGAGTGCAGCGGCGCGATCGCGGCTCACTGCAACGTCTGCCTCCCGGGTTCAAGCAATTCTCTGCCTCAGCTTCCGAAGTAGCTGGGATTACAGGTGCCAGTCACCACACCCGGTTAATTTTTTTGTATTTTTAGTAGAGACAGGGTTTCACCATCTTGGCCAGGCTGGTCTTGGACTCCTGACCTCATGATCCACCCGCCTCGGCCTCGCAAAGTGCTGAGATTATAGGCCTGAGCCACCGCGCCTGGCCGAAAAACTTTCTATAACGTTTATTTAAGTGTAAGTCTAGTGGTGACAAAGTCTTTAAGTTTTAGTTCATTTGAAAATGTCTCTATTTCAGCTTCATTTTAAAGAATATTTTTGGCAATACAAAATCCTAGATTGACAATTTTTGTTTCTTTTCAACACTTTTGGAATGACATACATTGACTTCTGGCTTGCATTGTTTCTGATGAGATGTCACTGATAATTTTCATCACTGTTTGCTTGTAGGCAATATGTTTTTCTTCCTCTGGCTATTTTTAAGATTATTTTCTTTGGTTTTCATAATGTGTACATGTATGTTGATTTTCTTTGTGTTTATCTTGCTTGGGATTTGTTACGTTTCTTGCATCTGTGCGTTTATGTTTCTCAACAAATTTCAAAACTTTTCAGTCATTATTTCCCCTGATATTTTTCTACCCCAATCTCTCTGTCCTCTCTCCTTCTGTACCTATAAACCACATAATTGTTAAGCTGCATAATATCCTTGAAGATATTATAGCTTTGTTCATTTTTCTTTTGTCCAGTTTTTTCTCTGTGCTTTGATTTGGATGGTTTACATTGATCTATCTTCAAATTCACTGATCCTTTCTTCTACAGTATGTTATCTCAGCTAAATCCATCTGGTGAATTTTTCATTTTATTATTTATTTATTTATTTATTTATTTGAGATTGAGCCTCACACTGTCACCCAGGCTGGAGTGCAGAGGCACAATCTCGGCTCACTGCAACCTCCACCTCCTGGGTTCAACCAATTCTCCTGCCTCAGCTTCCTGAGTAGCTGGGATTACAGGCGCCTGCCACCACGCCTGGCTAATTTTTTTGTATTTTTAGTAGAGACAGGGTTTCACCATGTTGGCCAGGCTGGTCTTGAACTCCTGACCTCAAATGATCCGCCTACCTTGGCCTCCCAAAGTGCTGAGATTACAGGCATGAGCCACTCCTGGTGGGTTTTTCATTTTAGATATTTATTTCTATCAACTTTTTCATTCTGGTTAAGAGTCACATTTTCCTGCTTTTTAACAAGCATAATAATTCTATGCCAGACATTGCGGGTGCTTTGTTATTGAGAAACTGAATTATGTTGTCTTACTTTAGAGAGAGTTTTCTTCTATCAGACAATAAATCTACAGGTGGATCAAGATGCTGAAATAGAGGCTTGGTTTGGGGCTTTGTTGTATGAGATCTATAGTAGCCTGTCTTCTACTCCTAGAATGGCCCTACTCATAAGGTGTGACCTTTCTGAGGTCACAGCTGAAAGCACAGTATGTTCAGCAAGCTCTCCCCACACTGGCTGGTCTGAGCTCCAACACTGCTGAGAAGCTTCCAACTTCTAAAATCTTCATTCAGCTCACAGTCCCACAGTAGCTGTTTTCTGCCAAGCCTTGTGGTGTACACAGCTTCATATCTGACCAACAGGCTAAGAGTCTGGAAAGTATTCACGAAGAAGATGCAGGGATAAAGGCAGAGCTCACCTAGTATGTTCTTTTTTCTCAGTTGACTGTGCTGACTACCTAATTACAGCAAAAGGTAACTTCATCAAGAAGAAAAACAGAAGTCCTTAATTCTAATTATTTCTAATCCAGCTTTAAAATCTATTATCTTATTTCATACTTAAACAGGGATATGAAAGGCACACATTATTTACATAGGACGGATGAGCAAATCAACATGCAAAATGTTAAATAACCAGCCTCCAACCCATAAAGATATTTTATTCAATACACAAATATTCACCAAGTACCTACTACAGGCATGGTAACTGACAAAGCAGTAAAAAGAACTTAGAGAATATAGTTTCAACCAATATTATTTCTACTGAACCACCAGTAAAGCATATACACTGTACCAAAAGTTGTCTAACGAATGAGAAACCAGGAATCAATCATGCAATCCACCAAGAACATGCCTACATTCTAAAAAATGACTATAATTTACATTCATGATTTACTTTTTTCTGCAAAGGCTCCTATTTGCCATGGAAGTAATTTCATTCCTACACAATTACGTTTTCCAATTCCCTACATATACTTAATTTTTTTCATATTAGCAGATACTATCTAATAAGTTACCTCTATTTAGTTATGTCAAACTTGCTTCAGCTAACTCTTAATTATATTTCTAATTTCCATCTGGCCAAATCAAATATATTTTGCTCACACATGGAGAAAAAATATAATACAATTTCTAAATATCATTTCAGCAGCATCATACCAGAGAGTAATATCATTCCTTTAATCTTCAACGAATCAAGCAAAGTGATACATTTATACTTCACAGATCTATTCTCATCTCTCAAAATAAGCTCTTGTTCTGTCATGTAACCCAATATATGCACAAGTTGACTCTAAGGAAATAGTCAACAAAATTAAGCTATATACATGTTTATAAAATAATGCTTAAGAACATTTTAATATTTTTTACCTTAATATATGACTAATTCCAGTGAAGTAAAGTATACTACAACAGAAAGACAGATACTATACATATTGAGAATATGCTTCTGTTTTTAAAGTCTGCCAAAAAAAAAAAAGAAGTCTGTTAAAAGGTTTTTTGTTGTTGTTGTTTAGATGGAGTCTCACTCTGTTTCCCAGGCTGGAGTGCAGTGGTACAATGGCTCACTGCAACCTCTGCCTCCCAAGTTCAAGCGATTCTCCTTCCTCACCCTCCTGAGTAACTGGGATTACAGGTGCCCGCCACCACACCCAGCTAATCTTTGTATTTTTAGTAGAGACAAGGTTTCACCATGTTGGCCAGGCTGGTCTCAGGCTCCTGACCTCAGGTGATCCGCCCACCGTGGCCTCCCAAAGTACTGGGATTACAGGCATGAGCTACTGCACACAGCCTGTTAAAAAGTTTTTTGAAGATGGTAGAAGTTAATGCCATCAGCAACATCACATTCAAATGCAAGCATTACTTTCTCACCCTGTTTATGACTCTCAAGGTAATGTTTTAGGTGGCTTGTTGTTGCTGTTGCTGTTGTTATTCTAAACTGTTACTCTGAATCAAGACGACACCCTTTGTAAAAGGCTCTTACCTGTAGAACATCTTGGATTTTCACCCATACATCTGCCATGTCATACAGTTTGATATCTTCCTGCTGAGTCAGTGGAGTCACTACAGTGTCCTGCAGGTATCCCAGGACCACAGAGTGTGCAGTGGCTACAGCATTAAACTTGTCAAACAGTAACTCCAGCAGTTCTAGAAGCAACCTAGTGACATAAACAAATAAATAACATTGACACATA
This sequence comes from Macaca mulatta, assembly GCF_049350105.2. NCBI lineage: Eukaryota > Metazoa > Chordata > Mammalia > Primates > Cercopithecidae > Macaca > Macaca mulatta. The sequence goes on along the minus strand of NC_133408.1, from coordinate 173,073,802 downwards.
CATACATGTAGATAAATGGCTTACAGTGACCTGCAAGAAAAACATCAAACTAAAGTAGCACTCTCACTCTACAATGTAAACAGCATAAACGTTAGATTTCAGCAGATGTGAATTCAAACAACTGTATTTTCTTAAGCAACTCTTAAAAACTTATCTAAGCCTCAGTTTCCTCTGCTATAAAATGGAAATGATGTAAGAATTTTAAAACCAATTATAAAGCCCCTAAACCAGCAACAGCATCTCAATAAACATATGTTGCCTCTTTAACGTAGCTCACTGATTACAATACTACTACTATGTATTCATATAGGCAGCTTCTCCAAGGAATTCACGCATTTCAGACAACAGCTCAGATGTAACACAGAATATGCTATTCCCCAGCAATAAATTAGGCACTTTGATAAGCATATTAATCCATTTAGTCAGGGAAAGCTGCGCTTACTACAATCCAAACGCATGGCCCGAGTTGCCTGAAAAAAATATATACACCTGCCAAGCAATCTGACTTTCACCACAGGGAGAAGCTCAGGCATCCACATTATCTCATTCATCATAGTGAGATATGCTGGACACATATTATTACATCAGTTTTATATACTCAAGGACACAAAATAAGGTTGCAGTGCAGCTAGGCCTAGAACAAAAGCTGATTTCCATGTCAGTACATTTAGCCACCTACCTCTCACTACAGTTCTAGAATGTAGATGTATCTTTAGAAATAGCACAAAGATTTATGTCAGAGATGCAAAGTAATTACTCTACCACTGAGACTTACAGTTTCAATGATCACATAGGCCTGGAATCATCTTTTCCTCCTCTGAACCTGTATACTATTTTGTCCTGCTTTTAAGGAACTTATCACGTGAGCCTCACATATGTGGCTCAATAAATGTCGGTCATATTTCTTTATATATAGATATTTTACCTCACTTCTCCATTATTAATCTTTCAGAGTAGGCACTGCTTTATACATCTCTGAATACTTAGGAGCACTTAGAACAATAATTAGCAAATACTGTTGAATGAATTTAACGTGTATAGGATGAACAAGTACAGAAAACATTGCAATGTGAGCTTTATTGTATATTTTGTGGCTCTCAGCTTGTAATTCCTAAATATACTGATAAACCAACTTGGAAAGTTGAAAAGGAAAGCAAAAGAGCTTGTCAGCAGTGTCAATTAACAAGGTTTTATTACCATAAATAAGGGGTTATAACTACAATCTCATCAAAACGTACAGCACATTATCTATTCTATGGCTTCTTTACTGCCCAATTATTGTAATTAATGTGCCAATGTGACAACCCATAACTATCTTCTGGTAAAACCATAATATCTATTTGACACTGTAATTCGGATGAGACAAAATCAATAGAATTTATGTAGTACTCCCAGCCTAGAATATACATACATAATCCAGACGTTACACATTGTAGTTATAAATAGAAGTCATTCTACCTTTTGATTGATGATTCTTTTTAATCCTTTAAAGGTCAAATTCATATTTATACTCACATATATCTAAAATAATTCTTCTTTCTCATCTGTGTTATTGAAGAACTACTCAAATATTAGCAGAGATACATACAAGATACAGAAACATGTGTCTAAACATACCAACTGAAACACTTAATGTGGTGCAGGGAAATAAGCCGTATAAAACTGGTATCTGGCATCATACAGATCAGTAACTTAATCAGTAAATACCTGATTAAGTGAAAGTTCTCCTTTTCCAACAAAGATTTATTCTAGGTATGTAAGACTGTGGTTCTCAAATATGAATCTACAGACTTAGTATGTTTTTGAGTGGTGGATAGCAAAGTATGAATAATATATGGACTTTTCACAAAGGTAAATTTATTTAACATTACATCTTTTGTACTCTCTTGATAGGAAAATCTTAGTTATTTTCTGCCACGAATGGCAGTTATGTTGCCAAATGTCCTTACTGGAGAAAATTAAAACTTAATGTATGTTAACGTAAATGTTGGGGTATTCAAAACATGGTTTGAAATCATATTGATCCATGACATTCAGATGCCTGAGGTACACTGGTGTCTAATGTCCCAGTGGCATGAAGTTCTAGATACAGGATTGTGAACCAGCAGCAAAGTTTTAATGGAAAAGTGGCTCCTCTTGTTAGGGGTGCTGTTATCTGGTTATCTGCAGAGCCGATGAGTTCCACAACTGCATACCTTGCCTGTCAGTCAAGGACAAGAGCTGCTCAGCAGCCAGGAGCAGTGCTACATTTAGGGAAAAAAAACCCAGTAGAGAATAGAGGTGTAAGATGAGATTCACAGTATCTATTAACATCTTGGAAATAGCCATCTCTTAATAAAATGCTGACACAGTTCCAGCTTCTGCCACTCCTGGAGGCTCAAAGCCAAAACAGGCCTGTTCCTATAGTGTGGCCATCACAGCCACAGGACGGGCTACATAGGGAGAAAGGAAAGGAAATGTAATAGTAGCTAGGAGACAGATCACAAGTGGTGACACTCCACTTGCAGCTCTACCTATTTTGAGACCTCCAGCCATTTTAACAGGAGGAAAGCTCTCTTCCACCTTACCAAAGCACAATGGTGTCATGTTATTTAATAAAACCCACAGCTCTCACACCAAAATTTAAAATGTTTGTGCTTCAAATGATACCATCAAGAAAGTAAAAAGGCAATACACAAAATGAGAGAAAATATCTGTGAATCATTAATCTGATAAAAGACAAATCTAAAATCTTACACTCGTAATAAAAAGACAACTGAACTTAAAAATGGACAAAGGATTTAAATATCCATTGCTCCAAAGAATATATATGAATGGCCAATAAGCAAACAAAAAGATGCTTAACATCATTAGCCATCAGAGACATGCAAATCAAAATCACAATGAGCTAGAACTTCAGTCCACTAGGATGGCTATAATCAAAAAGCAAAGCAATAAAAGTATGAGTAAGGATGCAGAAAAATTGGAACTCTCATACAGTGCCAGTGGGAATGTAAAATGGTGCAGCCGCTTCGGAAAACACTTTGGCAGTTCCTCGGGACATTAAGCATAGTTACCATATGGAGCCAGTGATTCCATTCCTAGCTCTATACCCAAGAGAAATGAAAACATACGTGCACATAAAATCTTGTACACAAATGTCCTTAGCAGTGTTATGCATAAAAACGCAAAGGTAGAAACAATCCAAATATCCATCAACTGATAAATGGGTAAATAAAATGCAGTATATTCATACAATGGAATATTATTTGGCCATAAAAAGGAATAAAGTACTGATACATGGTACAATCGGAATGAACCTTGAAATTACTATGGTAAGTGAAAAAAAGTCACAGAAGACCATATATTATATGATTATGGTAATATAAAATATTCAGGATAGGCAAATTTATAGAGACACAAAATATATTAGTGGTTACTTAGGCTGGGGGTGGGTGGGAACTGACTGATAAAGTATATGGGATTTGTTTTAGGGAGGACATAAACTTGCTGGAACCAGATAGTGGTGACGGTTGCAAAACTCTATGAATGTACTAAAAACCACTGAATTGTATACTTTCAATAGGTGAATTGTGCAGCAGTGAATTATACCTCAATATAGCTGTTCAAAGAACAGCAGCTGTGGCTCTGAGTGGGGAGAGGGAAGATCCAACACCTCTCTAACAGTGAAGAGGAAATACATAAAATAGTGAAAAATGAAACTTGGCATCTCAAAAACCAAGGTGTTGTGAAAGCTGATTCCTTTACATTCTTACTACCAGGAGGACATCAACTTTTCTCTTTTAGCTCACTTGGTTTTTTGTTTGTTTCTCCTTCTTAAATAACATGTAAGAAACAACAGATTTCCATTCTTTCCCAGCACTGACACTTCCTACATCTTTCATTATGAAAAAACTCTCCCAACTTCTCCAAGTATCCCCATCTGCAAAGCGAAAGTATTAATTAATAACTGTTCTAAGAGACTCACAACACTGCTGGAAAAATCGAATTAGAAAATAGAACTAGCTGAGGTAATGGTACAATTCTAAAGAGAGGGGAAGGTTCAGGTTTCCTTTGTCTGAAATTCTGGCTTGAGCAACACTGAGGAGAATGGTTAACCTTTCCTGTGTGAAAGCAAAATAAATCTTGGGACCCCAAAATCACTAAGACAAAGGGAAAAGTCAAGCTGGGAACGGCTTAGGGCAAACCTGCTTCCTGTTCTATTCCTTAAAAAAATAGCTACTAAGATTTTTTTTAAAAGCTACATACCTCCCTCACGGTTTGTCCACACGGAAATTCCTTGTGGACAAAGAACAGACAGAACTCAACGTCATGTCTCTGGTCACTGAGATAAATTTGTATCTGATTGCTTCCTTTGGAAAGGCTAATCAGAAACTCAAAAGAATGCAACTGTTTGTCTCTATCTATGACCTGGAAGCCCCTCCTCGCTTCGACTTGCCCCACCTTTAGGGATGAAACCAATGTATATTTTACATATATTGGTTGATGTCTCATGTCTCCCTAAAATGTATGAAATTCAAAATAAAAATAAACAAGCTGTGCCCTGACCAGTGTGGGCACATTTCATAAGGACCTGAGTCTATGTCATGGCTACGTCCTTAACCTTGGTAAAATAAACTTCCTAAATGGTTGAGACCTGCCTCAGACACTCTTTGGTTTATGCTTGAGAGAGGTGGGGGGAGAAAGAATTAAAGTGAAACCAGAAATCTGGAAGGACGCCGGGTGCGGTGGCTCACGCCTATAATCCCAGCACTTTGGGAGGCCGAGGTGGCGGATCACCTGAGGTCGGGAACTGGACCAACATGGAGAAACCCCGTCTCTACTAAAAATACAAAATTAGCTGGGCGTGGTGGCGCATGCCTGTAATCCCAGCTACTCGGGAGGCTGAGGCAGGAGAATCGCTTGAACCCAGGAGGCGAAGGCTGGGTGAGCCAAGATTGCACCATTGCACTCCAGCCTGGGCAACAAGAACGAAACTCCATCTCCAAAAAAAAAAAAAAAAAGAAATCTAGAAGGAGAGATGTTGGGTTTTTATCTGGATATGTTAAGTTTAAGGTGTATATCCTTAGGTAGTCAGATATGCAAGTCTGAAGCTCAGCAGAGAGAATGATACTGGAAATTTTAAAAGTGAAAAATATTTGAGGAGATGAGATCACTCGGGGATAATATGCAGAATAAGAAAAGCAAGTGAGGTCCAGGACCAACACTCCAGGAAAGCGTATCATTAAAAAGATGGTTAGAAAGTAACTAAAGAGGAAGAAGGAAGCCAGGGAACATTGCAGAGGACAAAAGAGGAGAGAATACCAGCAGAGTCAAAGGCTATGGTAAGGCTAAGAGAGAGAAATTTACAACTTAAGGTCCCCAGTGACCTTGACAAGAAGGGTTTCAATGGATCATTGAGTGGAACTCAGTAGTGGGATAAGCAGTGAATGACTAATAAGGAAAAAGAAACCAAAGTCAACCATACGTTGTCCCTCACCAGCATGTACACTCCTTTAAAAAGAAAAGGAGAAAGGAAGACAACGCTCCCCTGATGCAGCAAAGAATAAAAGACATTAGGAATCATTCACATAAACAGGATGTAAATCTGCACTAGCTTGGCCCAATTTAAAGCTACCAGAAATAAACTGAAATATGTTGTTAATATTTATATACACTCTCTGACTGCCCACAAGATTGAGAAAGAGCTGTTTGCCTTTAGCTGGAGACACACTGAGGATGAAAACACAACGCCCCATTGAAATCATTCCCTGCCCCACTCCCACCACAAAATATTAAATAAAAGAAACAAAACATTATGTTGCAGCTAGCTCAGTTGCTTACATCCTGCTAGGATCAACACCACTGATCTAAAAAAGACAAAAGAGTGGCAAGATCATGAAATTATCTCATGATTCCTTAAACTGAATTGAATTAGTAAAGGCCCAAGAACCTTAGAGATTTTAATTTCAATTAATTGCGATTTCTACCCTTCAGAAAAAAATAACACACATACCCCTCTCTCCAAGTTATTTCTAAAGTCACAAAACAGTATGTAGTAATACTCAATACAGCATCACAGTTGGTGAAAGAAAATATTAATCCTGGATGGCAATGTGGTATAAATGCCAGTTAGAAACCTGGACTTGAATACCAGCTCTCTAGACTTCTCCAAATTTCAGCTTCCTCAGAAATTGACTGTGAGAGCTACATGCAAAAATATATATGAATGTAACACTTAAAACAACAGCAAATTAAAAGTAACAATGAATTAATTCCTGTATCTTTAACATTTACCATCTAGAGGGAAAGGAGATAAGAGATACTCTGGATGTTCCTAAGGCCTAGCGCATCTCTCTCCTTCTTACAGCTTGGTTAGTAAAGTCCTGCTTATATTCCACAATGGTAATTCTGTATCATTCTAATAAAAAGCTCCTCTTTGATTAAGTTAGGTGATTTCAATTTCTGGCACTTATAACCAAAAGAGGCCTAATCCATAGAGTAAGAGCTAATTCTCTCTTTCCTCTGTGATTCTACAATCCCTCCAAACAAACAATTACAATGAACTGAGAGAAGTGACAAAACAGGCATGCGTGGCCTCCTGGGCCAGACAGTGAAGGCAGAATTCCTATTTTACGGTTCTTTGTAAACACATCTCTCCTATAACACATGGACCAATGTCCAGAATGGAGAAAACAGTCAAATTTTGAGGGCAAATGAGTTCATGAATAAAAGAATGAGCAATGCATGATGGCAATATGAGCAGAAGTCTAGGATGAAAGATGATGACCTGGGGTCCTTCTTCTACAAGGGGCAGGTAGTTAGCTACGTGTCATAATGGAGGAGATCCCTAAGACAGTAAGACTGAAATGAAGTATCAGTGACAATGACAATGAAATCATGACAGCAACAAAAAGGAGACCTATGCTCATAATAGCCACTCTTCCCTAATTATTCACAACACTCTGAGCACTTTACTTGGATTATCTCATTTCATCCTTAGGACAGCCCTACGAGGAAGGTACTACTTTATCCCCATTTTATAGACAAGGAAACTGAAGTTCAGAGATAAGAAGAGAACAAAGGACACAGTTTTGGAGAATGTCCCTTTTTAGGGGTGTTAGAAAGCAAGGAAACTATTTTAGAAGAGAGGCCAAAGTAAGTACTCTATGATGCTAGGGAAGCCAAGGCTAGAAAGAGAACCAACCGTCTATACCGCCTCTTCCTTCTCACCACAAACAGGTTTTCACCCCTGGGACTCGACTAAAACATCTGTTGCTAAAAGTCCCTAATAATTATTTTGCTCCATCCAAGAAACCCACTTTGCCCTTTAATCAAACAGCCACAGCACTTGTTTCTACTGCCCACCCTTGCCTTCTTGAAACACTGGCTTCCACTGGCTCCACAGCCCTCCACTCTTCTGCTTTCCTGCCACTTCTCCAGTTGCTCCTTCTCAGGAACCTCATCCTCAGCCTGTTCCTTAAATGCGGTCAACTCTTCTCAACCCTCAAACTCTCTCTAGCTGAGCTCATTCGCCCCTAATCTTCAATTATCTACCTGCTATCAACTCTCACACATATCTCTTGGCCAGATTACTCCCCTGAGCTATAGACCTCAAACTTAATATGACTTAAATGGAACTCATCATTTCTTCCCCAAACCTACTTCTTCATGTTCTCTACATCAGTAAATGGCAATGCTTGCCCCAGCAAAAAATCCTTACCTGCCCTCCTCCCTCATACCCAACGCATCACCAAGTCTCTTTACTGCTACCTCTTTACTCTATCTCAAATAGGCCTCCTTCACTCCATTGTCACAGTTACCTTGCTCATGCAGGCCATGCTGCCTTTTGCCAGGATTATTAAAACTGTCCTCAAAGTAGTCTCTCCTTCCCTGCAGTCCTTTCCTCTTCCCCCCTACTGCAAGCTCACTATGGCTATGAGTTTCTGATTTATTACTGTATTCCAATATTTGGCATGACACCAGTTGGCAAAATAACATACGATAGGCAATAAATGAGTATTTGTTGATGAAGGAATGAAAAAGTGGGCTCCAGCAGAATGGGAGAGAGGCCTGATTACAGATGAGGTGGTAAGAAAAAAAGTGTTATAGATTATAACCTCCTGATTTTAGAAGCCCACTATAAAAAATATTTCACCCAAAACTAGGCTCTCAAAAAGGTAACCTTATAAAGCTAAACATGAGAACATGAAGTAGAGTTACGAGCTGAAAGATACACACTTTAAGAGCCAACTTTAATAATATAGCAATAAAATATATTTTACATTTAAAAAACAGAAAAGTATCAGGATGAAGAAAGTGTTAATTCCTTAAACACATATCCAATTACCCAGCGGTTTTTAAAACCAGACTTCCTAGAGAAGTAAAATGTTACTTATTCTCCAGATCATCTACTAACTTAGCAATCCCTGGGTATCTCATCTTCAAGTGCTACCATGAAAAAAGGCAGAAGGCTAAGAAGAGGCACATGTTAAGAAACAGTCACAGTTGCAGAAGGCAAGAAGCATCAACAGTGTAAAGCTACATCATCAAGCTGTGAAAAATGTTCAATATTTAAGGTGAGATAAGACTATCTGAATCTAAATTTAACATCCAGGGAACCTTGAATTAGTCATTTGGCTGGAAAACCCATGTTTGCAGCCAAGAAGCTGCCTTACTTGATCACGAAGCAAAGACACACACAAGGTAGAAGAATTAGTTCTGTTCTACTACTTATCTGCTGAGACTTTAATATCAGGGTTCTGCATTTCCCCACTGACAAAGGCAATAACCACAGAATGTTTATTTCCCTACCACTATGCTCTAAAAGGTAAGAAAGTAGTGAACTCAGAGCATAGATTTTATATGAAAACTTTATAATTTTATAAAAAGAAATGTATAATCAATTAGCTAAAAATGGTCTTTGTTTTACCTGCCCATATCTCTCATACACATTTCCTTAATAAGCCTGGCTGAGTTACTATTTTTCATTTCAAATAGGACATGCAGCCCATTTAATCTTCAAGGTTATCTAATACTTACTTTTAAGGGATAGAAATACGTTTTACCACTTATTAATAAGTCTTCATGTAAAAAGGGGTTACTATTTAAAGAGTGCTGACTAATTCTCCATCTGCTCTATGAAAAGAGCAAGAAAAAATTAGTAGTAATATAGAATGAAACACAGTAAAAATAACAAGCATACTGAAGTGGGGCCTGGCACTAGTCACTTCCTTCCTGTGTTACTCCCTCCTTGTCAAGTCAGGTTTCTGAGCTCTGGAGAGATGACCTCAAACATCGAATCCTGATGTACGCCAAATTAGTGGCTCAAATTAGAAAATAAACCCAGGCCCTCTTTCTTTGAATTAAAGTATCAGTATCATTCTTTTGAAATCCTTTCCCCCATTCCAAAAATAACATTTCATCATAGTGGAATATTAGAAAAATGATCCATAAATTCACTTCCCAGGGATAACAAAAGTTAAGATTTTAGGTGCATATTCTTAGTGCTTTGTTGTATATTGTTCTTAGTACAAGAATGGCCCTAGAGGAATGATTTAGATAATAAAATTTGATTCTCAAGTGACCTAATTAGAATCCAGGCACTCTGTGGCTGCTTTTCACGCTTCTCAACATGTCCAGCTATCTCTGAGGCCTGTCACTGACCACAGTGTGAGGTATGGGTAGGAAAATGGATATTTAGTACAGAGATCATCCTTCTGAGGACAAACAAAATCAGGCCCACGACATGGGTTGGAAACATCATCTTTATATAAGCCAGAAAGCAAACTTACATGGTGGAAAAAGACTACTTCTAATCTTAATTGCACCACGAACAAGCTTTGTGAACTGTCAAATTATTTCAGCTTTCACATTTCTCTGGGTAAATCTGGGATTAATAATAATGCCCCTGCCTGTGAGGAGGCAAGTGGTGAGGCTCACTCAGGTGAGATACCAGATGGCAGACAGCTTTGCAAAGCGTGAATACTACAAAACTGCAAAATTCGATGACGTTTGTGATGTTATCTAAAGAGTCTTCTCAAACTTCAGTGTGCATAAGAATCAACCACGGCATAGAGTCCTGTGGGCCCTGCACCCAAACATTCCAATTTAATAACCACTGCTTCTTGGAGAAATTTGCATTTCCAACTCTCGAGTGACACTGGTGATGTGGGTCCACAGACCCACTGTGAGTAGTGCTAAAAATATATAGTAACAATAACTTCCACTAAATTACCTTATTTTCATCTTTTTCTTATTCGTTCATTCATTAAAACTGGCCAGGTATGGTGGCTCACACCTGTAATCCCAGCATTTTGAGAGGCTAAAGTGGAAGGACTGCTTGAGACTAGGAGTCCAAGGTCAGCCTAGGCAATCACAGTGAGACACTATCTCTACAAAAAAAATAAAATAAAATAAAATAAAATAATAACTTTAAATAGCCAGGCATCGTGTCACATACCTGCAGTCCCAACTACTCAGGAGGCTAAAGCAGGAGGATCTCTTGAGCCCAGTGGGGTCAAGGCTACAGTGAGCAATGATGATTGGGCCCCTACATTCCAGCCTCGGCAACAGAGTGAGATCACATCTCCAGAAAAATAAACTCGTAGGCATTTAATATGTGCCCAGCCCTAAATCAGGCTGCAAACACAAAGTTAAACACTCCCCCTCCCCTTATAAACTCACAGTCCAATCTGATTAGAGACTATGACAAGAGGATGGGGCAGGAGATAGAAGAGCCCAGACAATATGAAATCAGCCTGAGAAACACATGAAGGTGCTTTAATCATATATGACACCACCCCTACACATCATCAATGGAAGAATTTCCTTTGATGTAGGTTTGTTTGTTTGTTTTTGCAATGAAAAGATCCAGTATTAGTCTGAGCTTGGAGTGCCTTTCCTATTACAACACTAGCAAGTGCACAAAAATGACAAAACCTAAGGCAGCTCCTATTCTAGCAAACAGAGAAGTGGCCTTGATATAGCACGATGGCTGACATCTAAATAAAGTTATGACAGTCCATGAAACAGATTGTATCTATTCCTCTGACTGGTCGGATCTTTAATTTGAACCTGCTATAATATGTAAAACAAGAGAAATCGAGAGTAGGTTTTTTTTTTTTTAAACTTTGCCACATAAAAAAACAAAGGTTTAAGAAATGTAATATGGAGTAACATCTCTGGCTTATTCAGCCAAGAAGCCTTTTTCTAATGACTATAACCAAAGAACAATACACAATCAGAATGATAGCTGTCCAACCTCATGTTTACAAAAGAACTATGAACATTATCGACATTTCTCAGTCACTGTATATGTGATGGAGCTATTATCAATTAATTTATTTAAGTCTTACTAGCAAGTATATAGACTTGGGACCTTTCATGGTAATGATTATATATTTTAGTTAACAATTGGAGTAATAAGTCCCATATGTAAAAAAAATTAATTCATTTGTTCTAAAAATATTTCAGTTAAGCTGCAGGGGACATATCCTAGTTGAAGAATAGTGGAATTTCTTCTATATGTCCCTGGTTCATCCTATTCATCCCCTTCAATATTTAATAGTTGGGTATATTTAAAGCATGTTCTCACTGATACGTGTAATCAAAAGTAGAGATTTAATCAAATGGAATCACAATCACTGAAGTTAAATTTACTTGCTTCCCGCTTGCTTTGATTCGAATTAACTACTCATCTAAATTACACGGAGGCCCTTCCTGATTCCAAGCATGTCCAGGTGCTACATGCGGTGCTTGGGAATGGCTATAAGAAGCCACAAGGACAAATGTCTGACCTTGCTTCAAAGCTGCTCTTAAATGACTTTTCTGTAAAATAAAATGACCAATTCCACCATGTCCTGCATTTCGGATACTTAGAAGACAGGTAACTAATATAGAAAGAAGAGATAAAAGGAAATGTTATTTATATGAAAAAGAAACTCATGCCTGAATCTAGCCACAGGTCTAAAACAAAAATCATGATCAATATTTCATTTATTTCTCTTTCCATAAACATGGTATTTATACTACAAAACTATCCTTGAGGCCTGAGCCTTTAGTCTTCCTCACAGATAAAAACATTTTATAAGAATGTTCTATTACATCAGTATGCCTTCATTCTGAATTCTGGCCTCCAAATTATAAAAAATATTTCAAAAGTTTATTTTTTCAATTTTAGAGCAATAATTCAATGTATTTCTGAAAATCTCAGTCTTCACAGACTGAAAAACCACGAGGGAATAAAGAGTTTTAGAAAATGAGGCAAATACCAACCTTGAGAAGAACCATGGCTATATTATAAACGATTCAATGTTAGAATTATTCAGCAATTACACAGCTAACATGGACAATCAATTACATGACAGATACATGGGTGACAGAAATGAAAAAGGTGTACAACCCCTTACAATACAGTGTAGTACGTGTCAAGTGTGCTCAAAAGTTGTTTGGCCACTCCTTCAGGTTCCAGATGTATCAAAGATAATAATATTAAGAATGAGACTGTGTAAGTACTAGAAAAGTGTTGAAAATTTTATTTATAATCTAAGAGTAAGGAAGCTCTAAGTATGACACAAAACCCAGAAGCTATAAAACCTGATAAATATAGCCTCATAAAAAACTAAAACAAATGTCTACGTGCCCAGAAACATCATGAAGTCAAAAGAGAAACTGGCAGAAAGTTACAAAATAAATTCCAAAGAACCAATTTCCTAGATATGTAAAGAGTTCATACAAATCAATAAAAGACAAACATACTAGAAAAATGTAAAGACTTCCTACAAATCAAGAAAAGACAAACATATTAGAAAAATAATTCATTGAAAAGGAAATAAACACTATTTAAATATTGTACTGTTGAAAATTTCAAACATTAAAAAAGTGAAGATAATAGGATAATGAACCACCTTGTACCTATCACCCTGCTTCAGTATCATTTCATGGCTTGTTGTAAGTGTATCCTCACTCACAACCTATTTTATTTTGAAGTAATATATCCATATATGACCCAGATATCATGACAAGTTACTTTTATACAAACGAAAAGAAGTGTAACCGTACTTATAATAAAAATGCAAATCCAAATCACCTTGGAAATACCATTTTTCACCTCTCAGATTGGCAAGGATAAAAGTATTTGATAATACAATCTGTTGGAAAGGGGATATAGGAACTCTCAAACATTATCCATGACATGAAAAACTGGTATCATCTCTAAAAGCACGCTTGGCAACAGTTAAAATTCAATCAACACAGAGGTAAGCAAAATCAGTGAAAATGGCATATCAAGAATCTGGCTGCTTTCATTCTCACATCTTAGGGTTCTTTGAGTAATGCCTTTCTTCCCCCTTTAAACTCCAGGAGGACAGGGACCACACATAATTTATTGGGCATTTTAGCCCAGTGTCTGGTCCATGGCAGATATTTCATAAATGTGGAATTTATTCTTGCAATCAACGATAAATTTCTTATGGGTCAGGTGGGCACTGTGCTAGATTCTGGAGATACACCAGTGCTGAACAAGACAAACTAGTGCTCTCTTCTCTTCCATTCTAGAGGCAGCCAATAAATAACCAAACATATATAAAGTTACACATAATAATAAAATTAATGAATGATATCAAGTTGGTTTAAAAACAGGTATCATATTTTTCTATATTAAAATTTAGTTTTATGAACTTTCATACCCCCATAGGCATTTTAATTTCTAATAATTTCTTGTGATTAAAATAACCTAAGTAATAATGTAATTTCTTGATTATGAATTATTTTCACTATAACTTGAGGTGCAAAATAGGAAAAAGCAAAGACTACAAGCCTACTAACCAAACACAACTACTTTTAGCATTAAGCGTATTTCTTTCCCATGTTTTCCATGAAGCTTTCTTCAATATCACAACAAGCCCAAAACACACAAAGTTCTCTGCTTTTCACATCTGATATTTAATCCTCTTTCTTCATAACAGAGGTCAATGAAGCTTTTAAAATGGTTTCCTTCCAAAAGAGAGCAATGTCTCCCTGGAAGCAATGGCTTCAACTCACTCAACGCTTTCTGCCCTCTCTAGGACCAACAGCTCTACCTAAGTGAAGCTGACCTCCACCAGCCCTTCGTGCAATGAATTTTTGCCTTCGCATTTAAACAGGTCCATTTCCCTCCCACATGCCAACCATTCTCTTTTCCCATATTCTTTTCTTCCATATTCTTGACAAGATACCACATCTTTGATAAGTTTTTCTTCCATCTCTTCCTTATGCTTTTCTTATTTGTTAAGTATAGAACTCCTTCCAGCTTCTTTGAAATAAAAATAATATAAAAATACTCATGAATTGGATTTTGGGAAAGAATCAACAATCAGGCAGCAGGAGTTGAAGAAATCGATTCTGAAATGCAGAGGCTTCAGGCTACAGTCACCATCTGAAGTTGAAGACACTGCCTGTCTTTCTAGAGAAATAACGGGTAGCAGGTGGTTCTGGTAAATTAGCAAGGCAAATGTTACCCTAATGTTTATCAAGTTGACAATAATTGTATTTGAATATTTTCCTTTAATAGTAAGTGGAGGCTTAAAGACACTGATAGATTATGAATGAACAGAAAAGACAAAATATTTCTCCTATAAATAGACAACAGATAGTTTGGGAGATCAAAAACAAAATAAAATAAAATAATATGTAGGTCACCAAAGTGATTTTCTAAAAAACTGGCTGGGAAAGCATCCTGGCTCTGTAGGAATTAAAAGCAAGAAAGAATTCACTAGCTTGTTTCCTTCTACATTTCTAGCAAAATAGCACACAACATTAATTCTCTTTACATAAAGACAAATGAAAACAAGCCTGCAATGCATCACAACCAGAATATATTTAATAAGATGATGAAACTTTCAGGGAAAGTTACAGTATGGGTATCTTGTCTCAGAATAGCTAATGTTTTAGAACAGGATATTTCATTGGAGGGTGGGGGAGAAAATATGCATGTTGGGGAACAGGATTTATGGATTTTTTGGTCTATGTTCCAACTTTCTTTAAAAAAATAAATTCATGGATCTTTAACCATAAAATTTCATGAATGGTAAACAATAATAAAAAATAATGCCAAGTATTGCGATTTTACTTCTCTCTGAAATAAATGCCACTAATACCTTCCTAAGTAAAATTCAATGCACAAAAGCACCACAAGCTTCAAGTGATAATTTGACAATATTGCTTCTAAAATTCCAATCCTTTAGAAGCAACAGTGCTGATCATTTTTGAATGACTGTGCTTAATTCAAGAGAATTAATTCCTGAAAAGTTTTAAAGCATTTGATAGCACACAACAACTAGAGACTAGCTCAAAATTATCAGTCATTTGGAATCCCAACCCCCAAATTTAATCTTTGATCTTCTAACAAACTGGTTTACTCCAAATATTTGCTTTCTCTGTACTATTTTGTCTCATAATAAACAGTTTGGGTACCAAATATTGAATTTGTATGTTTTATAAAATGGGATTATAGTATAGACATAAAGCCAAGGCAAACAGCTCATTCACTTGTTAGTGTCCAATATATCCTGCCTACAAAAGCTTTCTAAAATACGACCAAAAAAAAGACACTTAACAGGGAAAAAAACCCTGCTGCTGACTCATTCCTCATAGAGAAACATTTAGTATTTCCCAGGGCAGTGTGCTGAATTTCCATTATACTTCTAGTGCTATAATTTCCACTCATGAATTCTGGAAGGAGTTTAGGCAAGGGGGAAAAAAAAGATGAAACTCCTATGAAAGACACAGTGCTTTTAAAGGAACTATAATGAGATCTGCAGAAAAGTTATTAATCCATGCCCTTTTGTTTTATTTCTGATATATACTATAGTAATGCTATTTCCCTAGGAAAGTTCACTGTATTCATCTAGGAACTTGCAGCAACAGGGCAAAGAGCAAACCAGAATTTTAGAGTATCATCAGTAAGGAGTCAAAAGGTCTTCACGAAAATCCAGGTACCAGGCGAAGAAAGAAGAAAGGCAAAGCTCAAAGAACCACTCTCCACTTTCTCTGGATCATGATGTAAGTGATCAAAGAACATGGAATTTGAGGAAGGCACCAATAATAAACATGTATTCATATGCACATGCGTACATGCATGTTATAGTACTTACTGGTGCTATTCCACTAACCACCACAACCATATAACCTTATCTAAAGCAAGCAACTCTGTAAGACAGGTATTTTTTGCAAATCACAAAATGGGGATACAAAGTCAGGTCTGTTCTCCAAAACCCATCAAATATTTACTTTTGGTGTTTTTGTTTGTTTTTTGTGTTTTGTTTTTGTTTTTTGTTTTTGTTTTTGTTTTTTTTTTTGAGATGAAGTTTCACTCTGTCAACCAGGCTGGAGTGCAGTGGTGTGATCTCGGCTCACTGCAACCTTTGTCTCCCTGGTTCAAGCAATTCTTGTGCCTCAGACTCCCAAGTAGCTGGGACTACAGGGATGCGCCACCACGCACAGCTAATTTTTGTATTTTTAGTAGAGTCAGCATTTCGCTATGTTGGCCAGGCTGGTCTCAAACTCCTGACCTCAAGCAATCTGCCCACCTCAGCCTCCCAAAGTGCTGGGATTATAGGCATGAGCCACTGAGCCTGGCCAGATACATACTTTGAAACATTCTGTGGCAGGAGAAGGATAAAGGATAGTACTTCACCAAGCATAATACTTTTGAATCAAGTTTACAAGGAAATTAATTTCTGAAATGTTAAAGTATAACTGAAATCAATGTTATTTAGATATGCAAAAGAACATAGAAATACAGAACATATTTTTTCCAAAAAATTTAAATAAGTCTACAGAGAACTCTATACTAAATAAGTTATTATTTCTGCTTAATTTTATCTTCTTTTAAAAAAATTTTAAGCACTAAGTATAAACAGTAGATATTTCCTTAACAACATATCTACAAGATTATGATTTCTTGTTTGTCACACATGATCCCTTAGCATATGATAGTCACAAAGTCAGAATCTGAATTGAATTTCAGTACTCTCCATATGAAACAAGTATTATGAAATTCAAATCTTATTGTTTTAAAAATTCCTGAGACTGATTTGTCTATTGGAAAATATCATTACACATTAAAGAAGAAAGCATAAGACACAGGAAAGACCGTGGATTTTAGAATCAAATGGACTAGTATTCAACACCAAGACAAGCCACCTGTTCTAAGAGCTTGCTAATTATTCAATCTCTGAGCTCCAGTTCTTCTCACTGCAATATGTGGATACTAATAATTAGCTCATACAGTTGTAGTGATAATTAAGTGAGATAATATACATAAATTGCCTTGAACATTGCTGAGTACTTAGTATGTGTACAATAGCTACTACATTATTTGATTCAACTTATTTATTCTTTAAATATGTTTAAATATCGACAATCTTTACTATAAATACGTCCATATTTTTCACTCAGTGATAATATGCTTTAAATTTTTCAACAACATCAAAAAACAGACAGCTGAATTATGCCCAGTCAAGCTGTTTTTACCAATCTAAGTTTGTATGGGCTACAGTATCCTTTTTTTTTTCTTTTAGAGACGGAGTCTCGCTCTGTCACCCAGGCTGGAGAACAGTGGTGTGATCTCGGCTCACTGCAACCTCCGCCTCCTGCATTCAAGCAACTCTCCTGCCTCAGCCTCCAGAATAGCTGGGATTACAGGCATGCACTACCATGTCCAGCTAATTTTTGTATTTTTAGTAGAGACGGGGTTTCACTACCAGTACAGGTTGGTCTCAAACTCCTGACCTCAAGTGATCCTCCTGCCTCAGCCTCCCAAAGTGCTGGGATAACAGGTGTGAGCCACTGCACCTGGCCTCTATGGGCTATAGTATCCTAAATTCAGGAAAATAACATCAACAGAAGATAAGTTACTTACGCTCCGCCTAGAAAATGTACAATAAATAGAGTTATCAAAAATACAAACTACACTCCCACCTACCTTGGTTGGTTCTCCACAGTAAGGCTCTCCCCCCGCTGATAGCCACTGTCCGCCACTTGGGTTGTAGACCTCTTCACAATTTGCTTCAGCTCCTGCTCCAAGCGCTCTATGATTGCCTTAACTGTCTCTGGGATCTTCTTCAGTTTGGCCAGACCCTTAATGAGGATACCCATAAAAAGGGTGCTGTTTTCCTCTGGATCCAATTCTAAATCTTCCTTGATGTCCTGCAGGTTTATCTCCCTCACTGAAAAATTAAATAATAACAATAACAGATACAGACTCCACTCAAAAACCCCAAAAAAGAGCAGTCTAATAAATGAAATCACTGCCTTGATTACTCTCTTAAGAAATTAAAGAGGATTTTTCAATTAAATTATATTTGCCCAATAACCATCCAAGAGTCACAAAATAACATTTATATTCCTCAAATCATACCCATCAGTTAGTAATAAGAGGCAGATGCAATAAAAATTAGTAAACAAATCACCGTGGGAAGTTTTCCACAGACTACTACTTCTGCCATGAGTCCGCTGGCCCATGACATTTATTAGGCACTCGCTGTTTATAAAATGCCATATGTGGTGCTGCAAGAGAATTCTAAAGAGCTGGATCCTAGCCTCAGGTTTGTATTTGTTAGTTAAAAGTGGTAAGTCACTGGAGAAAAAGACATCATAAATACACACAGGGGAAAGGGTGGTAAATAAATTAAAATTGTAATAAATTTTTTAAAAAGATTAAGGAAAAACAGTACATACAAGTGAGACAAGACTTTGAGGAAATAGAGTAACGAAGAGGTATTTCATAAATACAAAAGAACAACCTATTTTTCTTTAAACATAGTCTGCTACAACATCATTATCTATAGGAGACAGATCTTGCTAATAATCCATGAAAGGTTTCTGAGAAGTAATGTTATATGTCAAAAGCCTCTGTAGATCTTTAGAATACAGCATTCATTCAAACAATTTGGCATTGAAATTGAAGAAATAACCAAAACTTTAGTTCTCAACCCCTGTGGCAAGTTGGGGAGAGGGGAGAACTGCTGATAGGAGATCTCTGTTATCTACTGAAAGCCACAGGCCTTGCCCTCCAAAGAATGAATATACATATGCAAAACCTCACATAGGAATTCCGGGTTTCCACAACTGCCAAAAAAAACAGGTTACAAATCTCTGACTTAAAAGTAACTGCCTCACTTTACAAATGGCTGGATTAAGATATACAAAAGCAAAAGTGGGTATAAGCCTGAAGATGGAGACTAATAGTCAAAAGTTTGCCCCATCCACCTCTGTCCTCCAACCCTGAAAACAAATGTGAGATTTTAACAATACGCAATATCTTGCAAGAATGAATACATTCTTCCTTAGTAGATTTAAACTCAATTAGACTACAAGTCATTCTAAGTTATTCAGCACTACTGGAATGGTACTGAAATCTACTAGGGAAGAAAGAAAACATCCCAGTAAATGGAATGAGTTCTTGTAACTGCTGCATAAAGTCCGTAAAACCTCTATTTCAGATGATCTGAAATCCACTGTAGGGCATTCTCCTCAGTCCCTATTTTGGGGGTTCCCAACTTATAAAATGCACTTAAGGAGGATTCTGGGAAGGTTGCAGAGTAGGAAGCACCAAGAATCTCCCCACCAACAGGACTGTACTGGCAGAATCTCTCTGATGTAACTATTTTGTAACTCTGGAGTCTATGTAAGGCTTGCAACTTCCAAGGGAAGGCTTAGATGGTAAATTGTGGTTAATTTCGGTCAATTACAGCTCTTACCACAGTAGCCACCCAGCACTGTGGCAGATATCCCTGTACCTATTCCTGGAGTAGCTTGCACACACCTGGTGGAGACACGATGGGCAAAAAGAACCCTGCCCACCAAGTATCAAGAACCTATGCTCCAATCGCTGATTGCTTCCTCTAATCACAGAGGTACAAAGAGGTGGGTGACCATTGCTGTTGCACCTCCTCCAATTTTTCAAGCCTCTCCTACTCTTGCTGAAGTAAATTCCAGGGAATTTAAAGAGCCAACAGCCTTCCCCCACCACCTTTATTTTTCTCTTGCTCCCTTTTTAAACCCAAACATTGGGACTAGGACATTCAAAAACAACTGAATGTATTCAAAAAATTATAAAGTGACCGTGCATGCTCATGTAAAGGTGCAGGCTTAGAAAAGCTTAATTTGAGGAGATCTTAAATTAACACCCAGGCTGATCCTTGGGATAGACACTGGCTACAGTAATTTATAAAACAATAACAACATCAAAACCCAGCAAACCCTGGAAAAGAGGGAGAATCCGATTTGCAGAGTCACCACATCATTAAACTGAAATACCCAGTTTTCAACAACAACAAAAAAATCACAAAGCATACAAATAGAGAGGAAAATATGGCCCAGTCAAAGGAAAAAAAATAAATCAACAGAACCTGTCCCTGAAAAAGACTTAATGGTAGATACATTAAGAAAAAAACTTTCAAAAAGTTTTTTTTTAAGTTTTAACTATTTTAAAGATGCTCAAATAACAAAAAATATAGAGAAAATCAAGAAAATGATATATAAACAAACTGGCAATATCAATAAAGAGATATAAAAACTAAAAAAAAAGAGTAAGAAATTCTTGAGTTGAAAAGTATACTTGGAATGAAAAATTCACTAAAGGGATTCAAAGGCAGATATGAGCAGAGAGAAGGAAAAAATCAGCAAACATCAAGACAAGACAATGGAAATTATCATCTGAAGAACAGAATGAAAAAAGATTGAAGAGAAGTGAAGAGAGCCCACAGGATACAATCAAATGCACTAATTTAGACATTGTGAGAGTTTTGAAAGGAGAAGAAAAAGAGAAAAGAGCAGAGAATATTTAAAGAAATAATAGCAGAAAGCATCTCAAATTTGATGAAATACATGAATATAAATATCCAAGAAGTTCAACAAACTCCAAGTGAGAGGAACTCAAAGAGACCCACACCACGACACACTAGAATCAAACTTTCAAAAGACAAAGAGAGAATCTTGAGAGAAGTTACTCATCACATACAGGATCCCCAATAAGATTATCCACAGATTTTTCATCAGAAACTTCAGGGGCCAGAGGGCAGTGGATTCATTCAAAGTGCCAAAACAAACAAACAAACAAATAAAAAACTGTCAACCAAGAATTCTGTATCTCGCAAAACTGTCCTTCAAAAGTGATTGAGAAAAATTAAGACATTGCCAGGTAAACAAAAGCTACAGGATTTCAGTGCCATCAGGACTGCCATGCAAGAAATGCTTTAGAAAGTCCTGCATGTTAAAAAGAAAGGACATTAGACAGTAACTAGAAGGCATATGAAGACATAAATATCTCAATAAAGATAAATGTCTAGGCAATTATAAAAATTAGTAGTGTTACAAGACAATTATTTCTAACTGTAACTTTGTTTTCTACATAATTTAAAATATTAAAAGATTTTAAAAATAATTAGTCTAAAAGCTAGTATTACTGTTAACTTCGGTTTGTAAATTCACATTTTGTTTTCTACATCATATAAGAGGCTACTGCATTTAAAAGATTTATTAGCTTATGTTTTTGAACACACAATGTATAAAAATATAATTTTGTGACATCAATAATCAAAAGTTTTAGGGACAGATCCATTAAAGGAGTGGATGTTTTGTATTTTATTGAAGTTAAACTGGTATAAATTCAAGTTAGAGAGTTATAACTTTAGAATGTTAAACGTAAGTCCTATGGTAAGCACAAAGAAAAATGCTACAGAATGTATACCATCGGGAAATGAGAAAGGAATTTAAACATTTCACTATAAAAAGTCAACTAAACACAATACAGTAATGTAGAATATGAAGGGCAAAAAAATAATAATGCATATGGAAAAAAATAGCAAAATGTCTGAAATAAGTCACTCCTTATCAGTAATTACTTTAAACGTAAATGGAGTAAACTGTCCAACCAAAAGACAGAGACTAGCAGAATGAATAAAAATTCATGACCCAATGATATGCTGTCTACAAAGGCATAAATCGATTCAAAGGCACAAATAGACTGAAAGTAAAAGGCTGGAAAAAGATATTCCATGAAAATAGTAGCAAAAAAAGAGCAGGGGTAACTATACTAATATCAGAAAAAAATAGACTTCAAATCAAAAAAGATTACAAGAGACAAAGAAGGACATTATATATTAATAAAAGGCTCAACACAGTAAGAAGATATAACTGTTATAAACATTTATACACCTAATGACAGACTATCAAAATATATGAAGCAAAAACTGACAGAATTGAAGGCAGAAATGCGCAGTTCTATAACAGTTGAAGACTTCAATACCCTACTCTTGATAATTGATAGAACAACCAGAGAGAAATAAGGAAATAGAAGACTTAACACAATCAACCAACTAGATCTAACAGACACATACGGAACACTCTACCCCAAAACAGCAACATACACACTCTTCTCAAGTACACATGGGACATTTTCCAGAACAAACCATATATTAGGCTGCCAATTAAGTCTCAATAGATTTAAGCAGAATGTATCACACAAAGTATCTTCTCTAACTAAATAGGGATACAGTTAGAAATCAATACCAAAAAAGGGAAAATTCACAACTTTGTGTCAATTAACACACTCTTTAAAAACCAATGTATCAAAGAAGAAACCTCAAAGGAAATTAGAAAAATACCTAGAGATTAAGGAAAATGAAAACAGAACATATGAAAATACAATTTACAGGATGCAGGAAAAACAGCAAAAAAAAAGAAGAAATTTATAGTTATAAATGCTTACGGTAAAAAACAAAAAAGATCTCAAAACAACAGCTTAATTTTACAGCTTAAGGAATTTGAAAACAAAGAACAAACTAAACCAAAGCTAGCAGAAAAAATATAAAGATTAGAGCAGAGATAAAACAGAGAATAGAAAAACAATACCAAAAACTGATGAAACCAAAGTTGGTTCTTTGAAAACATCATCAAAAATAACTGTTGGGAAGAGGCCCCCCAAAATCTGGCCATAAACTGGCCCCAAAACTGGCCATAAACAAAATCTCTGCAGCACTGTAACATGTTCATGATGGCCATAACACCCACGCTGGAAGGTTGTGGGTTTACAGGAATGAGGGCAAGGAACACCTGGCCTGCCCAGGGTGGAAAACCATTTAAAGGCGTTCTTAAACCACAAACAATAGCATGAGCGATCTGTGCCTTAAGGACATGCTCCTGCTACAGATAACTAGCCAGACCCACCCCTTTATTTCAGCCCATCCCTTCGTTTATCATAACGGATACTTTTAGTTAATCAAATATCTATAGAAACAATGCTAATGACTGGCTTGCTATTAATAAATACGTGGGTAAATCTCTGTTCGGGGCTCTCAGTTCTGAAGGCTGTGAGACCCCTGATTTCCCACTTCACATCTCTATATTTCTGTGTGTGTGTCTTTAATTCCTGTAGCACCGCTGGGTTATGGTCTCCCCGACCGAGCTAGTCTCAGCAAATAACAAACCTTTAGCCAGGTGAACTAAGAAAAAAATAGAGAAGACTCAAATGACTAAATTCAGAAATAGAAGTTACATTACCATTGATTCTAGATAAATAAATTGATAATAACAGAGTAC
Organism: Macaca mulatta; assembly: GCF_049350105.2. Lineage (NCBI taxonomy): Eukaryota > Metazoa > Chordata > Mammalia > Primates > Cercopithecidae > Macaca > Macaca mulatta. Next base: position 173,050,240 of record NC_133408.1, on the reverse strand, counting down.
TGTGAATAATTGTACAACACTAAGTTATATAACATAGATGAAACATATAATTTCCTGGAAGCATAAAACCTATCAACACTAAATCACAAAGAAATAGAAAATCCAAATCGATCTATAACTAGTAAGGAGATTAAAAAAGTAGTCTAAAATCTCCCAACAAAGAAAAGCTCTAGACCCGATGGCTTCACTGGTCAATTCTACCAAACATTTAAAGAAAACCAAACTTTTCCAAAAAATTCTAGAAGAAGGAAGAAAACTTCCTAAGTTATTCTATGAGGCCAGAATTGCCCTGATACCAAAGCCAGACAAAAGCACTATAAGAAAACTACGGACCAATATCCCTTATGAATACAGATGTAAAAATTCTCAACAAAACACTAACAAACTGAATTCAGCAGCATACTTATAGGACTAAACACCATGATCAAGTCAGTTGCATTTCTATACACTAACAGTGAACAATCTCAAAAGGAAATTATAAAAATAATTCAATTTACATTTAAAAGAATAATCAGGAATTAACGAAAAAGGTGAAAAACTTATATAATGAAAGCTACTATATATATATATAAGCTATATAACGAAAGCTATAAAACACTGCTAAAGTAATAAATTATAATTAATGAATAGAAACACATCACATGTCATGGACTGGAAGATTTACTACTGTTAAGATGTCAATATTATTATACCTAAAGCAATCTACAAAGTCAATGCAACCCCCATCAAATTCCCAATGACATTTTTTTGCAGAGAGAGACCATCCTAAAATTCATGTAGAATCTCATGGGATCCAAAATAGCCAATATCATCTTAAAAAAGAAGAACAAATCTAGAAGACTCACACTTCCTAATTTCAAAACTTACTTCCTAATTTCAAACTTACTTAGAAGCTACAGTAATCAAAACACTGTGGTGCTGGCACACAGACAAATATATAGACCAATGGAATAGAAAAGAGACCCTAGGCAAAAAAACTTCACATATGCAGTCAAATGATTTTTGGCGAGAATGCCAAGACCATTCAATGGGGAAAGGACAACCTTTCAACAAATGTGGTAGAGGGAAACAATATCTACATACAAAAGTGAAGTTGGATCCTTATCTAACACCATATACAAAAGTTAACTCAAAATAGATCAAAGTTCTAAATATAAGACCTAAAACAATAAAACTCTCAGAAGAAAACACAGGGCAAAAGCTTTATGACATTGGATTTGGTAATGATTTCTTGGATATGATACCAAAAACAAAAGCAATAAAAGAAAAAATAATCAAATTGGACTGCATGAAAATTTTAAAATTTTTGTGCACCAAAAGACACGAAGAATGGAGTAAAAAGGCAACCAAAAGATTGGAGAAAAAATTCAAAATCTCCTATTGGATAAGGGATTAATATACAAAATACATACAGAACTCCTAAATTCAACAAAAAAGTCAACTTGAATATGTGCAAGGGACTTGAATAGACATTTTTCCAAAGAAGATATACAAATGGCCAATATGCACTTAAAATGATGCCTAACATCACTAATCATTAGGAAAATGCAAATCAAAGCTAAAATGAGATGCCGCCCTACACTCATTGGGATGGCTACTGTTAATATCACCACCATTTCCCCCCAAAAAAACAGGAAATAGCAAGAGTTGGCAAGGATGTGGAGAAATTGGAACGTTTGTGCACTGTTGTTGGGAACGTAAAATGGTACAGTCACTATGAAAACCCGTATTGCAGTTCCTCAAAAAATTAAAAATGAAATTACTATATATCCAGCAATTCTAATTGAGTATATACTTAATTGCAAGCAAGGTCTTGAAGAGATATCAGGGTCTTGAAGACTACACTCATTTTCACAGCAGCATTATTCACAATCACTAAAATGTGGAAGCAACTCAAGCGTTCATCAACACATGAATGGATAAGCAAAATGTGTATATACATACAATGGAATATTATTCAGCTTTAAAAAGGAAATTTGGATGCATGCTACAACATGGATGAACCTTGAGTATATTATGCTAAATGAAATAACTCAGTCAAAAAAAAGACAAATACTGTATGATTCTACTTATATGCAGTACTTAGATTAGTCAAATTCATAGAAACAGAAAGTAGAATGGTGGTTGCCAAGAGCTGGGAGAAGAGGGGTATGGGGAATTGGTCTTTAATGAGTAGAGTTTCAGTTTTATAAGATGAAAAGAGTTACGGAAATGGATGCTGGTGATGGTTGCACAACACTATCAGTGTATTTAATACTGTGGACCTGTACATTCCAAAATGGTTAAAATGGTAGGTTTTATGGTATGTGACTTTACCACAATAAAAAAAAAAAAAGCATTTAAATCTGAATCAAAACCATTTTAATTACATACATGATATAATCACTTACACAAGTTTTTTATTCTTATAAGTCCTCTAATTATCCATGATGCAAATCTTACTAGACTCATTAGATCCCTGAAATCTATGAGGAGAGAGAGGTATAATGACCAGATTCATGTGGTTTTACTTGCAATGTGGAGGGCATTTGATGATATGGGATTTAACAAATAAACTTTTTGAATATTAGTAAAACTTGGAATAAAACCAAGAAGTCTTAAGCTTATAAAGATGACAACGCAACGCTGAAGGCAGATCAAAAAAAAAAAGACATTAATATTTCCAAATCTGAAATTTCAGTTACTGGTTTTGTTTTACACATGAAGAAGCTAGATGAGAAGTACTCCATCCAGCAAAACCAACACCACAGCAAGGAGAGAAAAGTATTTAGCAGTCAACAAGCCAACTAAATTCAGCATGTTTGGGGATTGGGGGTAGAAACACGCAAAACTGTAAGCAGAGCTTCAAGAAGGACAAAAAAGTAATAGGAATTTAGGTGAGACAAAATGCTCTTCACAAAAGAGCACATGAGTCACAAACGGACACATACAAAGTGCCCCCTGAACACTGCAGCTACCTTCCACAAAGGTGATTAGTGATGAGGTAAATGCAGTTTAAATCAATAAGGCCTGAGATTATGTCACATGTAGCCTCTTATATACACACTAATATGATAGATAGCCCATTAAAAAACAGCAAATAAGCAAGGTATGAGTAATAAAATGACACAGCCCCAAATGGCACTTGTTTAGAATCTTATCTTCCTGTTTGTTTCCTGAAATCTCCTAGAGCATAAACACTGAACAGATCCAATATTAATTAATTTATATTATCTATTTCACTTACATCAGCTGAAAATTAAAAGGCAATTTAAAAGGATAATATAATCAACCATGACTAGTCTAATATCACAAAACCCTGTGAGGTCAGGTAGAATTATTGGTGCTTTATGAAAAAAGCCCTGTACAAAAATAAGTTAACAGGAATTCAGTAAAGTCTCACACCAGAATTATAACAAAATATACATATTTCCAAACGACTAAACTCCTAGTCATTCCCTAGTATCTATATTGCTACGATATGTACTCAGCATGTAGGTTTTAGAACACTTTAAAATTAGAAATACTTTACTTCCTTTCCCCAAATCTCTTACCCTTGATTATTCTGCTCTGAGGGTCTTAAAGAGTGAAGATTTCTCAAACCTAGTTTTGAAGACTTTCACAGACTGATAAGATAATGCTAAATATTAAAAGATTTGAATGCCCTTTAACCAATTATTTCTACTAAAATTCTCTTGGTCCCAAGTGCTTGTGATCACAGCCCCCTACACACACACACACACACACACACACACACATTATATATAGAGATATGGATATATTGGTATATATGTCTAAATGGCTATAAATCATCTCTGTGATTGAAGCTAAGAATGGAATCATGAAAGGAGGGCTTAGCTAAAACTCTCTGGGACTCATGAAAGGATTGACTACATGAGTCCTTTCATTCTCTACAATTCCATGATTCCACTAAGTACAGTTTACAGGCTGGGCGTGGTGGTTCATGCCTGTAATCCCAATACTTTGGGAGGCCAAGGCAGGCGGATCACAAGTTCAAGAGATCGAGATCGAGACAATCCTGGTCAATATGGTGAAACCCCGTCTCTACTAAAAATACAAAAAGTAGCTGGGTGTGGTGGTGCACACCTGTAATCCCAGCTACTCAGGAGACTGAGGCAGGAGAATTGCTCGAACCCAGGAGACAGAAGTTGCAGTGAGCCGAGATCACGCCACTGCACTCTAGCCTGGGCAAGAGAGCAAGACTGTGTCTCAAAAAAAAGGAGAGTTTACATCTATATATCCTTGGTTACATAGCCTACAGCTACTTACATGTATACCTATATTATAGATGGCTCATTTAAAAAATAACATAAAAAAGCTAAATAGACTATTTATGCAGTTAAATATTTTATTTAAAAAATGACTTCATGTCCTAGCAAGTACAGAAAGCAATCTAGACCACCAGTTCATCATGACTGCTTCCTTTGCTCAGTATATTTGGTGGGACAAGATCAGTAACATATGCCATACCATACATATACATCACCAAACCCCAGAAGGTAAGGGCCCTGGTGATATACTTCACCTTTTTACTTAATAAACTAAATTATTTCATTTATATTTGTACATGTTAACTAAGATATAGGACAATAATAGTGTTTACTATAGAAACTCTTGGTAGATGTCATTCCTTATACTATACATGATACACAAATTACACAAAAATCACATATATGATTTCAATCTACATAACTTAAATCACATGTATTCAAGAATATTATCCCTCTATCACATGAGAATTGTCTGCCACTACTGAATAGAATTCAATATAAAAAGAAGTGTTCAAAAACATTACCCAGTCTAATTAGACCACTAGAGTATCAAAAAAGTTACTTATCTACAAGCCCTACAGAAAGTTACCATTTAAAAATAATGTGAGTGCTTCTGATCAAAATGGCACTATAAATTCACACTTAACATATCCAATATGCTCAAAATATAATTAAATGTAAAAATATAAATTAAGAAATTAAAAAGAAATCATCTGACTCAAGATTGAGAGTAACATCTCTGTGGACAAGCAATGCAAACATGGAGAGGAGCTGGAGTACAGGTCCAATGAGCACTGGGTGGAGAAGTAGACAGAAGCAGACCGGATTTGGCCCATGCAGGGTAATACAGAATGCGCTCCACAGGCCAGGTGAGCCAATCAAACCAATCCTCCATCAAAAGCAGCAAGCACAGGACCAAATCAAGGGCCTACCTAGGTTGGAAGGCTGTTGCCCTTGCCAAATCTGTATCCTTAGCCTCCACTCATGTCTTATCTCTGTGTGGAAACTGGACAACTACACATCTTAAATAGCATTCCCTTCACCAGTGAAAAATTACTTCTTACATCTTTTATTCTAATTAATGCACCCACTGGTGCAGGTTGAGAGCAATATCTGAGGCACTGGCTGCCTCTGGAGTACTGAATTTTGATTAGGGTCTTTCAAATGTTAACTAACTACCCCTGGAGTGTAGATTCATGATTAAGGTACTTCAAAAATGTTAACTAAGCACCCCTAAGGTGCAAATTAAATTACTTTAAAGAAAACTACAGACAATACAACACCCACTCCAGAAAGGAGGCGGCCAAAAGTTGTTGCCAACTGCTACTTGGGGCTATCCTTTCCATTAAGTGCGGAGTTTGCACAGGGAGGGCAGTGAGTTTTGAAAGCCAGGTGAGTGTGCACGGGTCCTCCCGTAAGTGAAAGTGAGCCAAGAGGGAAATGATAGTAGGTCTGCTTTAAGGGGAGATAGAGTAGAAAGCTCTATTAGGAAAATAAATAAATAAAATAAACAAAATTGACATCTGTTGAATCATTTTTCTCAAGAGACAGCACTTATTGTACATGATCTCATTTACAGGAAAGAAAATGTACCTTAGAAGGTCAAGGAGTAGCAGCCAGTGGAGAAGAGGCAGGAATACAAGATAACAGAAGGGATAAGGAACAGATGAATAAATTGACAGTTTATAATCACTAAAATGTTTTAGGTTGCAGTATTTCGTTAATGCATGGGTTTTCTAACTTCAGTTACTCAGAGAGATGGCAAGATGCAGAGAAGGAACAAGAGCTTGGCATCATACAATTTCAGAGTTGATTAGAATCTCTATCATTTCTAGTTGTGTGATCTCCCTTGAGTCATTTAATCTTGCTGGACCTTGATTTCTTCATCTGTGAAATGGAGATAATATGTGTAGCTCAGAGGTGTGCAAATTTAATGAGATAATGTGATGAAATGTAATATCAAAACTCAAAATTAAGAAAAATAGTTAAAAAGGCACTTTTAAAACGTTTGGCTTTAGAAACTCCCAGGCTGACAATGGTGGTTGCCTATATCTCCATCTTTCAATCTTTCCTCCAGAAGCAACAGAGAACAAGAAAAAGAAGAAGCAAAGCTACACAAAAACCATGTCCTCAGGATCACTAGAAAACAGAAACTGGCCAAAATCCAAAACAACAGTAAATAAAAATAAGAAAAAAAAACACCTAATCCCAGCAAGTGATCTCTCATGCTCCTCCTCTGCCCCTGATCTGCCAAAAGGCTTTATTGCAAACAAAGGTAGAATGTGAAAAACTGTAACAAAGAGAGAAGGGAATTACTGATGAACTTAAGGTTGATCTAAAACCATCAGAGGAAAGACAAAGTCAACCCTAAGTTTCAAAATACTTAAAAGGCATCCAGACAGATAATAGAGCTGACTATAGGGATGGGCTGTAAAAGCAGACACAATCTTAAGGACCAGTTTTTGAAACACGTACCTCCTGGGAAACAAATAAGAAAAAAATAAGTAGATAGAAATGCCCTTTGGCTATTGGATGGCTAAAAGAGAAACAGGAAAAAAGGGGAAATTTTGGAATCCTACCAATGACAAGAGAGCTAAAATTCAGAGACCATACAACCTTCCGCTGCCACCAAAACAAACAAAAATCTGGACTTTGCTATAGTGACAGAAGAGGGAGCCAATGAGCTAAAAATCCTATAAAACACCCCAATATCATAAAAATGAACAGAAAAAAATGATGAACAGACTCACACTGAAGTATTATTTTAAAAAGACAGAATATCCAACACACAGCAACAGGGGTAAATTCCCTTCAACAAAACAACCATGAACCACAAGAAAACTAGAAGGCAACATTCCAGAAGGAACCAATATACTCAAACAAGAATTTGGGATGGGAAAAGCCAGAAATTCAAAAACTAAGAAAAGATATGGACAAAAAACAGGAAAGTGTGAAGAGAAAATGATGACCCTCAGAAAAGAAATAGAAGAAAAAGACGAATTTAGGCCGGGTGCTCTGACTCACGCCTGTAATCCCAGTATATTAGGAGGTCAAAATAGGAGAACTTCTTGAAGCCAGGAGTTTGAGACCATCCTGGGCAACATAGTGAGACCCCATCTCTACAAAAAAACAAAAATAAAAAAGTTGGCCAAATGTGGTTGCTCACATCTGTAGTGCTATTTGGGAGGCTAAGGCAGAAGGATCCCTTTGAGCCTAGGTTCAAGGCTGTAGAGAGGTATGATTGCACCACTGCTCTCCAGCCTGGGTAACCGAGAAAGACCCTGTCTCAAAAAAAAAAAACAAAAAACTCAAAGATAAATAATAAATTATTAAATGTCCAAGAGAGGGGCTCAAATGAATAATTCATAGGAAACACTGAGGAAATACAAGACACCAAAACAGAGAACAAAGTACAGATAAAGAAATAGGCAGGATGAGGGATATGAAAAGCCACCTTGAGCCAGAAATTCCAAAACTAAGAAAAGACATGGACAAAAAACATGAACGAGTGAGAAGGAAGTGATGAAACTCAGAAAAAAATAACGGAAGGAAAAGACAAGATTAAGTCCAGTGCCTGGCTCATGTCTGTAATCCCATCACATTGGGAGGCCAAGGTGGGAGGATCACTTGAGCCCAAGAGCTCGAGTTCAGCATAGGCAACATAGGGAGACCCCTTTTCTACAAAAAATACAAAAATTAGCCAAGTGTGGTGGTGGTAACTGGAGCAAGTGCTGGCTGAGAGACCAGCTGAGAGACCTGAAGACAGATCACATCACAGGACTCTTTGAAAAGACACCCCCAAGTACCAGCCCATAGCCTGGTAGCTCTGCTGGGTGGCTAGACCCAGAAGAGCAGTAACAATCACAGCAGTCCAGCAGTCAGGAAGCCCCAACCACAGGGGAATGCAGAGAGCACCACATCAACGGATCATGCTGTGGGACAAAAAAATCTAAACAGCAGTCCTTGAGTCCCAGATCCTTTCTCTGACATAGTCTATCCAAATGAGAAGAAACCAGAAAAACAATTCTGGTAATATGACAAAACAAGGTTCTGTAACACCCCCAAAAGATCACAGTAGCTCACTAGTGATGGATCCAAACCAAGCAGAAATCACTGAATTGACAGAAAAAGAATTCAGAAGGTCAATTATTAAGCTACTCAAGGAGGCACCAGAGAAAGGTGAAAAACAAATTTAAAAATTAATGCAAGCTATGGATGTAACAATCTTGAGAGAAATAGATATCATAAATAAAAAACAATCACAACCTCTGGAAATAAAAGACACTCAGAGACATGCAAAATACACTGGAAAGTTTCAACAACAGAATTAAACAAGTAGAAGAAAGAACTTCAGAGCTCAAAGACAAGGCTTTTGAATTAACCCAATCTGACAGAGACAAAGAATCAAAAAAAAAAAAATGAACAAAGCTTCCAAGAAATCTGGAATTATGTTAAACAACCAAACCTAAAATTAATTGGTGTTCCTGAGGAAGAAGAGAAATCTAAAAGTTTGGAAAACTTACTTGAGGGAATAATCAAGGAAAACTTCCCTGGCCTAGCTAGAGATCTAGACATCCAAATATAAGAAACTCAAAGAACACACGGTAAATTCATAGCAAAGAGATCACCACTCAGGCACATAGTCATTAGGTTATCTAAAGTCAAGACGAAGGAAAGAATCTTAACAGCTGTGAGGCAAAAGCATCAGGTAACCTATCAGATTAACAGGAGATTTCTCAGCAGAAACCTACAAGCTGGAAGGGATTGAGGTCCTATATTTAGCCTCCTTAAACAAAACAATTATCAGCCAAGAATTTCATATCCAGCAAAACTAAGCTTCATAAATGAAGGAAAGATACAGTCTTTTTCAGACAAACAAATGCTAAGAGAATTCGCCACTACTAAGCCACCACAAGAACTGCTAAAAGGAGCTCTAAATCTGGAAGCAAATACTGAAAATACAACAAAACAAAACCTTCTTAAATCATAAATTTCACAGGACCTATAAAACAATAACACAATGAAAAAAAAAAAAACAAGGTATTCAGGCAACAAATAGCATGATGAATAGAACAGTACCTCACATCTCAATACTAATGTTGAATGTAAATTGCCTAAATGCTCCACGTAAAAGATACAGAATGGCAGAATGGATAAGAACTCACCAACCAAGTAAGTATCTGCCATCTTCAAGAGACTCACCTGACACATAAGAACTCACATAAATCTAACGTAAAAGGGTAGAAAAAGAGATTCCATGCACGTGGACAGGAAATGTGAGCAAGAATAGCTATTTTTATATCAGACAAAACAAACTTTAAAGCAACAGCAGCTAAAACAGACAAAGAGGGACATTAGATAATGATAAAAGGACTAATCCAACAGGAAAATACCACAATCCTAAATCATATGTACCTAACACTGGAGCTCCCAAATTTATAAAATATTTACTACTAGACTTAAGAAATGAGATAGACAGCAACATGATAGTAGTGGTGGACTTCAATACTCCACTGACAGCACTAGACAGGTCATCAAGACAGAAAGTCAACAAAGAATCAATGGACTTAACCATATCATAGAACAAATGGACAAACAGATATTTACGTTCTCATTCTATCCAACAACTGCAGAATATACATTCTATTCAGTGGCACATGGAACATTCTCCAAGACAGACCTTATGATAGGCCACAGAGCAAGTCTCAACAAGTTTAAGAAAATCAAAATTATAACAAGTACTCTCAGACCACAGTGGAATAAAATTGGAAATCAACTCCAAAAGGAACCCTCAAAACAATACAAATACAGAGAAATTAAATAACCTGCTCCTGAATGGTCTTTGCATCAACAAGGAAATCAAGACGGAAATCTGAAAATTCTTTGAACTAAACAGTAACAGTGACACAACCTATCAAAACTTCTGGGATATAGCAAAAGTGGTGCTAAGAGCAAAGTTCATAGCATTGAACACCTACCTCAAAAAGTCTGAAAGAGCACAATCTAAGGTCACACCTTAAGGAACCAGAGAATCAAGAACAAACCCAACCCAAACCCAGCTGCAGAAAAGAACCAAGATCACCACAGAACTAAATGAAATTGAAACAAACAACAATAAAAAATAAATAAATAAAATACAAAAAAAAAAAAAAAAGCTGGTTCCTTGAAAAGATAAATAAAATTGATAGAACATTAGCAAGATTAATCAAGAAAAGAAGAAGATCGAAATAAGCTGAATTAGACATGAAATGGGAGATATTACAACCATTACCAAAGAAATACAAAAGATCTTTCAAGGCTATGAACACCTTTATGAGCAGTAACTAGAAAACCTAGAGGAGATGGAAAAGTTCCTGGAAATATACAATCCTCCTAGATTAAACCAGAAAGAAATGAAAACTCTAAACAAACCAATAACAAGCAGCGAGACTGAAATGGTAATTAAAAAACTGCCAACAAAAAAAAAGTCCAGGACCAGACAGATTCACAGCAAATTCTATCCGACATTCAAAGAAGAATTGGTATCAATCCTATAGACATTATTCCACAAGACAGAAAAAGAGGGAATCTTCCTCAAATCATTCTATGAAGCCAGTATCACCCTATTACCAAAACCAGGAAAGGGCATAACAGAAAAAGAAGTACATACCAATACCCCCAATGAACATAGACACAAAAATCCTCAAAAAAAAAAAAAAATTACTAGCTAACTGAATTCCAACAGCATATCAAAGAGATAATCCACTGTGATCTAGGAGATAAATAACATGCATGTGTGTTTTCATGTTGTTGGAGGTGTATCATTAAATTTCTAGAAGAGGGATAGCTCAATCAAAAGGTAAGCCCATATGTATGGAATCTTTTTATAGCTTAAAATTTTTTTTAATGTTTTAAAAAAACTCATGAAATTTACTGTCAACCATTTCAAAGTAGACAGTTCAGTGGTGTTAAGTATATTCACATTGTTGTGCAGCCAGTCTCCAGAACTGTTTCATCTTGCAAAGCTGGAACTGTGTGCCCATTAAACAACTCCTTTTTGTCCGTCCCCACCAACCCCTGGTGGCCACCATTCTACTTTCTGTTTCTATGAATCCGACTACTGTGGATACCTCATATAAGTGCAATCATGTAGTATTTGTCTTTTGTAACTAGTTATTTCACTTAGCGTAATATTTTTAGCATTCATCCATGTTGTACCCTATATCAGAATTTCCTTCCTTTTCAAGGCTGAATAATACTCCATTGTATATATACTATATTTTTTTTATCCATTCGTGTGTCAATGAACATTTGGCTATTGTGATAGTGGTGCTGTGAACACGAGTGTGCCAATATTTCCTTGAGATCCTACTTTCAATTCTTCTGAATATATACCTAGAATTGAATTGCTAGATCATATGGTAATTCTATATTTAATTTTCTGGGCATCTTCCGTGCTGTTTTCACAGCAGGTATACCATTTTATATTCTCAACAACAGTGTACAAAGGTTCTACTTCTCTGTATCCTTGTCAACACTTGCCATTTTCTGTATTTTTTTCTTTTGATAGTAGCCATCCTAATGGGTATGAGGATATATCGGATTATTGTTTTGATTTGCATTTCTGTAATGATACTGATGCTGGACATTTTTTCACGTGCTTGTTGCTCATTTGTAGGTCATCTTTGGAGAAATACCTACTCAAGTCCTTTGCCCATTTTAAAATTGGATTATTTGTTTTTGTTTCCGTTGAGTGGCAGAGGCTCTTTATATATTCTGTATATTAACATGTTTTCAGATGTGTGATTTTCAAATATTTTCTTCCATTTCATAGGTTGCCTTTTTGCTCTGTTGACTATGTACACTGATGCACAGAAGTTTTAAATTTTGATGTAGTCTAGTTTTACTATTGTCTGTGCTTTTTATGTCGTATCTTGGAAATCTTTGCCAAATCCGATGTTATGAGGCCTACCCCCTGTGTTTTCTTCTGAGAGTTTTATAGTTTTAGGTCATGTTTAGGTCTTTGATCCACTTTGGGTTACTTTTTGTATATGGTATAAGGTCAGCATCTATGCTCATGTATAGTTTTATTAGGTCTTGCCAAATTCTCCCCCAAAGAGAGTAGTACCAGTCTGCATTCCCACCACCTGTGCGTCACAGTACCTGTTTCCGCACAGCCTTCCCAACAGAATGTGTTTTCATTTTACAATTTTTGCCAATTTGAGAAGTAAATAATGTTATCACAGTGTTGTTTAATTTTCATTTCTATAATTATGTATAACATTTGAACAATTTCTGATGTTTAAGGTTTATTTTTATATATTTTGGTGAATTATGTATTTTTTTTCAATCTTTCTGTTTTAATTAATTAATTAATTAATTAAGAGATGAAGCCTTGCTCTGTTGCCAGGCTGGAGTGCAGTGGCGCGATCTTGGCTCACTCCAACCTCTGCCTCCCGGGTTCAAGCGATTCTCCTGCCTCAGCCTCCAGAGTAGCTGGGACTACAGGCACATGCCACCATGCCTAGCTAATTTTTGTATTCTTTAGTAGAGACAGAGTTTCACTATGTTGGCTACGGTTGTCTCGAGCTCCTGACCTCGTGATCCACGAGGTCTAGGAGCTTTTTGGATGAATCTTTGGTGTTTTCTAGGTATATGATCATCATATCATCAGTGAACAGGGACAGTTTGATTTCCTCTTTACTAATTTGGATGCCCTTTATTTCTTTTTCTTGTCTAATTGCTCTGGCTAGGACTTCCAGTAGTATGTTGAACCAAAAAGCTGAAACTGGGTGTCCTTGTCTTGTTCTAGTTCTCAGGGGGAGTGCTTTCAACTTTTTCCCATTCAGAATTATGTTGGCTGTGGGTTTGTCATAGATGGCTTTTATTACGTTAAGGTATTTCCTTTCTATGCCAATTTTGCAGAGAGTTTTAATCATAAAGTGATGCTGGATTTTGTCAAATGTTTTTTTCTGCATCTATTGAGATGATCCTGTGATCTATATAGAAATACATACAGAAATAGATACATACAGATGTATATGTATATGTTTCTGTCCATACATGTGTATGGTGTACACACATATACACACGTAATATACATAAGCATGCACCTACATTATCTCCTAGCTCTATCAACTAAGAGGGACTACAGCAACATTACACCAACAGCAATGTATTCAACTAGAATACAAATCTAGGTTTCAAAATATCATTCTCCAATTTAAAAAAAAAAAAAAAACAAAACAGATCTCCTTAGAGAAATGGTTAATTCCAAGGCAAAGGGAGGGGGAGTACAAGGTGAGTCTGAAATGTCTCATGGTACCAGAATGTAAGGAAGTTTTCAAAAATGGATAGGGACATGTTGGAACAACCTAGGAACCAACCTGAAGGAGCTACCAGTGGCCAAATTTGGGACAATTTGAGCAACAATATAAATAATGACAGCACCTGATTACAAGTCATAGAACAAAGTAAATATCCATAAATTTTTACTGATTTAAACAATTAATGAATATGGAAATACATGAAGACACAGCTCTTCATCACAGTAGAATTCTATTAGTAAATGAAAAAAGAATGACAGAAAAAGAAAATCATAATTTGACCAACACCTGATAATTGCTATAGGCAAGAATAATAATCATACCTTGGAATGTGTACTGCATTTGAAATATTAAAGAAAAATAGATATTTGATAACTTTAAAATATCTCTGTAGCACAGTAGGTGTCAAAAATTAAGGTTAAAATCTAAAAGAACAAAAATATAATCTATAGTTTCCCACTCAGAAGGGTAAATAACCAGTCAAAAATGAAAAGGAAATATGATACTTGATGACATTTTAGAACCATTTCCATTAAGGGCAAGACTCACGCTATTGCCTCCCAGCTATGCAAAAATTAAATTTTTCCCAGCTATGCAAAAATTAAAAACAAATAAACAAAAAGGGAAATCTTTAAGAAAAGGAGACAGCACTGCCCTTACCTGCAGACACTTACTGTTTACCTACAAAATCCAGGAAAATATACAAATATATTTTTTAAATATTCTATTAGAATTTTGAAAATAATTCAACAAAATTGGTAGATACAAGACCTAGGCTCACTAAACCTCTGCCTCCCAGGTTCAAGCAATTCTCCTGCCTCAGCCTCCCAAGTAGCTGGGATTACAGGCACTCACCACCATGCCCAGCTAATTTTTATATTTTGGTCATCATGTTGGCCAGGATGGTCTCGATCTCCTGACCTCGTGATCTGCCCGCCTCGGCCTCTCAAAGGGCTGGGATTACAGGCATGAGCCACGGCACCCGGCATCCAAATTCTTAAGATATATATTAAGACTCAGAACAAAACTTTATGAAATAAAATGCACATCAAGAAAATAGCAGCAAAAAAATCATTTAATTTGTGTTCTCTTTAGGTTTTTATTGCTTAACCTATGCTTGTACCAAAAAGAAAAGAACTAAGAAGTCCAGTTTCATTATAGTCATATTCATGCAATCCCAGCAGAGGCATGAATAAAATGAATAAAGAGGCCACAAATGAAATACCTGTGTTCCCTGGGAGTAACTGCTCAGTCGAAATGTTCCAAAGGCAGTTTGCCAAATGAAAAGACATACTGGGAGTCCAAAAGCTTAAACCAACATTTTACTACAATTATTCGCTTTTCTCCACACTTCTCCCATCCTTCTACCTAAGTTATAGTTGAACTACTACATCTAAATTAGACATTAGTTTCTCTGTGCATTACAAAATACTGTGACTGAGGAGAAAAAGAGAAAGGCTTGCAAAATACATGCCCTACATATTTAGTCTGGGAACAGCATGAGGCCAGGCTCCAACAATTACCATCTTGGTTGAACCTGGCCAAACCGCTCAACCTACCTGCATTCAGTTTCCATATCTGTAAAGTGATTATAAAGATAATACCTGATTAAGTAGAATATAAGTGGTTTTTCATATATTTATTAGCATTGGATTCCCCTTATGCAAACTGTTCATAATTTTGCCTATTATTCTATTAGTTTGTTTTATTGATTTATAGAGGTTCTTAACATATTCTAGATACTTAAATCTCCATCAGATAAATGCCAATTTTTCCATGGAAAGGGACTCTTCATTGAATTGTCCATTATTTGCTCAGTTCTTTATTATGTCATTTCTTTTCTTCATTAATATGTAGGAAAGCTAAGCGGATGCTAATCATTTTACTTTTAATGGGTTACTTGCTTTTGCCAACCTGTGCCTTGACTTTGCATTTTGTAAGTAAATGTTTTATATCTGATCACACACTTAAACTTAATGATCCAAATATAATAATTGTAATAGTAATCACATAGTACCTGCCCTAACTACGTCATAGGACTGTTGCATCATTTAAATGACATATTTTGCAAACTATAACTTACAAACTATGATTTAAAAAAAAAAATCTCTCACAGAAAAGTCACCCACAGATTGCTGGCAAGACGGCCGAATAGGAACAGCTCCAGTTTGCAGCTCCCAGTGACATCGACACAGAAGAAGGCGGATTTCTGCATTTCCATCTGAGGTACCTGGTTCATCTGACTGAGACTGGTTGGACAGTGGGGCCGCCCACGGAGGGCGAGTTGAAGCAGGGTGGAATGTCGCCTCACCCGGGAAGCACAGGAGTAGAGGAATTCTCTCCCATACTCAAGAGAAGCTGTGAGGGACTGTGCCGTGCCATGAGGAACAGTGCACTCCGGACCAGATACTGAGCTTTTCCCACGGTCTTCGCAACCCACAGACTAGGAGATTCCCTCCGGTGCCTACACCACCAGGGTCCTGGGTTTCAAGCACAAAACTGGGCGGCCATTTGGGCAGACACGGAGCTAGCTGCAGTTTTTTTTTTTCCAAACCCCAGTGATGCTTGGAACACCAGCAAGACAGAACTGTTCATTCCCCTGGAAAGGGGTGCTGAAGACAGGGAGCCAAGTGGTCTGGCTCGGTGGGTCCCACCCCACGGAGCACAGGAAATTTAAGATCCACTGGTTTGAAATTCTCGGTGCCAGCATAGCAGCAGTCTGAGATTAACCTGGGACACTTGAGCTTGGTGGGGAGAGGGGTGTCCGCCATTGCTGAGGCTTGAGTAGGAGGTTTTACCCTCACAGAGTAAATAAAGCCACCGCGAAGTTCCAAATGGGCGGAGTGCATGGCTCAGCAAGGCCACTGTGGCCAGACTGCCTCTCTAGATTCCTCCTCCCTGGGCAGGGCATCTCTGAAAGAAAGGCAGCAGCCCCAGTCAGGGGCTTACAGATGAAACCCCATCTCCCTGGAACAGAGCACCTGGGGGAAGGGGCAGCTGCGGGCACAGCTTCAGCAGACTTAAACGTCCCTGCCTGACGGCTCTGAAGAGAGCAGCGGATCTCCCAGCACAGCGTTCGAGCTCTGCTAAGGGTCAGACTGCCTCCTCAAGTGGGTGTCTGATCCCCGTATCTCCTGACTGGGAGACTCCTCCCAGTAGGGGCCGATAGACACCTCATACAGGAGGGCTCTGGCTGGCATCTGGCTGGTGCCCCTCTGGTATGAAGCCTCCAGAGGAAGGAACAGGCAGCAATCTTCGCTGTTCTGTAGGCTCTGCTGGTGACACCCAGGCAATCAGGGTCTGGACTAGCCCTCCAGCAAACTCCAGCAGACCTACAGCAGAGGGTCCTGACTGTTAGAAGGAAAACTAACACACAGAAATAGTATCGACATCAACAAAAAGGATGTCCACTCAGAGACCCTATCCGAAGGTCACCGACTTCAAAGACGAAAGGGAGATAAATCCACAAAGATGGGGAGAAACCAGTGCAAAACAGCTGAAAATTCCAAAAACCAGAGTACCTCCTCTCCTAAGGATCACAACTCCTCAGGAGCAAGGGACAAAACTGGACGGCGAATGAGTTTGACAAGTTGACAAAAGCAGGCTTCAGAAGGTCGGTAATAACAAACTCCTCCAAGTTAAAGGAGCATATTCTAACCCATTGCAAGGAAGCTAAAAACCTTGAAAAAAGGTTAGACAAATGGCTAACTAAAAGAACCAGTGTAGAGAAGAGCTTCAATGAACAGACAGAGCTGAAAATCACAGTACGATAACTTTGTGAAGCATACACAAGTTTCAACAGCTGATTCGATCTAGCGGAAGAAAGGGTATCATTGAAGATCAAATTAATGAAATAAAGCAAGAAGACAAGATTAGAGAAAAAAGAGTGAAAAGAAATGAACAAAGCCTCCAAGAAATATGGGACCATGTGAAAAGACCAAATCTACGTTTGATTGGTGTAGCTGAAAGTGACGGGGAGAATGGAACCAACTGAGAAAACACTCTTCAGGATATTATCCAGAAGAACTTCCCCAACCTAGCAAGGCAGGCCAACATTCAAATTCAGGAAATACAGAGAGCACCACAAAGATACTCCTCAAGAAGAGCAACCCCAAGACACATAATCGTCAGATTCACCAAGGTTGAAATGAAATAAAAAATACTATCGGCAGCCAGAGACAAAGGCTGAGTTACCCACAAAGGGAAGCCCATCAGGCTAACAGCAGATCTCTGCAAAACCCATAAGCCAGAAAATAGTGGGGGCCGATATTCAATGTTCTTAAAGAAAAGAATTTTCAACCCAGATTTCATATCTAGCCAAAGTAAGTTTCATAAACGAAGGCGAAATAAAATCCCTTACAGACAAGCAAATGCTGAGAGATTTTGTCACCACCAGGCCTGCCTTACAAGAGCTCCAGAAGGAAGCACTAAACATGGAAAGGAATAACCAGTACCAACCACTGCAAAAACATACCAAATTAACAATATTAACCTTAAATGTAAACAGGCTAAATGCCCCAATTAAAAGACACAGTCTGGCAAATTGGATAAAAAGTCAAGACCCAGCGAGTGGTGTGCTGTATTCAGGAAACCCATCTCATGTGCAAAGACACACACAGGCTCAAAATAAAAGGATGGAGGAATATCTACCAAGCAAATGGAAAGCGGAAAAAAAGCAGGGGTTGCAATCCTAGTCTCAGATAAAACAGACTTTAAACCAACAAAGATCAAACGAGACAAAGAAGGCCATTACATAATGGTAAAGGGATCAATTCAACAAGAAGAGCTAACTATCCTAAATATATACGGACCCAATACAGGAGCACTCAGATTCACAAAGCAAGTTCTTACGAAGAGACTTAGACTCCCACACAATAATAGTGGGAGACTTTAATACTCCACTATAAATAATTAGATCAACGAAACAGAAAATTAACAAGGATATTCAGGACTTGAACTCAGCTCTGGAACAAGCAGACCTAACAGACCTCTACAGAACTCTCCACCCCAAATCAACAGAATATACATTCTTCTCAGCACCTCACAGCACTTATTCTGAAATTGACCACACAATTGGAAGTGAAACACTCCTCAGTAAACGCAAAAGAATGGAAATCATAACAAACAGTATCTCAGACCACAGTGCAATCAAATTAGAACTCAGGATTAAGAAACTCACTTAAAACTGCACAACTACATGGAAACTGAAAAACCTGCTCCTGAATAACTACTGCGTAAGTAACAAAATTAAGGCAGAAAAAATTCTTTGAAACCAATGAGAACAAAGACACAATGTACCAGAATCTCTGGGACACATTTAAAGCAGAGTTTGGAGGGAAATTTATAGCACTAAATGCCCGCAAGAGAAAGCAGGAAAGATCAAAAATTGACAGTCTAACATCACAATTAAAAGAACTAGAGAAGCAAGAGCAAGCAAATTCAAAAGCTAGCAGAAGACAAGAAACAACTAAGATCCGAGCAGAACTAAAGGAGATAAAGGCACAAAAAACCCTTCAAAAAAATCAATGAATCCAGGAGCTGGTTTTTTGAAAAGATTAACAAAATAGATAGACCGCTAGCCAGGCTAATAAAGAAGAAAAGAGAGAAGAATCAAATATATGCAATAAAAAATCATAAAGGGGATATCACCACTGATCCCACAGAAATACAAACTACCATCAGAGAATACTATAAACACCTCTACGCAAATAAACTAGAATATCTAGAAGAAATGGATCAATTCCTGGACACATACACTCTCCTAAGTCTAAATCAAAAAGAAGTTGAGTCCCTGAAGAGACTAATAACCAGTTCTGAATTTGAGGCAGTAATAGCCTACCAACCAAAAAATGGCCAGGACCAGACGGATTCACAGCCAAATTCTACCAGAGGTACAAAGAGGAGCTGCTACCATTCCTTCTGAAACTATTCCAAACAATAGAAAAAGAGGGAATCCTCCCTAACTCATTATGAGGCCAGCATCATCCTGATACCAAAACCTAGCAGAGACACAACAAAAAAAGAAAATTTCAGGCCAATATCCCTGATGAACATCAGTATGAAAATCCTCAATAAAATACTGGCAAACCAAGTCCGGCAGCACATCAAAAAGCTTATTCACCATGATCAAGTGGCCTTCATACCTGGGATGCAACGCTGGTTCAACATACGCAAATCAATAAATGTAATCCATCACATAAACAGAACCAATGACAAAAACCACATGATTATCTCAACAGATGCAGAAAAGGCCTTCAATAAAATTAAACACCCCTTCATGTTAAAAACTCTCAAGAAACAAGGTACTGATGGAACATATCTCAAAATAACAAGAGCTATTTATGACAAACCCACAGCCAGTATCCTACTGAATGGGCAAAAACTGGAAGCATTCCCTTTGAAAATCGGCACAAGACAAGGATGCCCTCTCTCACCACTCCTATTCAACATGGTGTTGGAAGTTCTGGCCAGGGCAATCAGGCAAGAGAAAGAAATAAAGGGTATTCAATTAGAAAAAGAGGAAGTACAAATTGTCTCTGTTTGCAGATGACATGATTGTATATTTACAAAACCCCACTGTCGCAGCCCAAGATCTCCTTAAGCTGATAAGCAACTTCAGCAAAGTCCCAGGATACAAAATCAATGTGCAAAAATCACAAGCATTTCTGTACACCAATAACAGACAAACAGCGAGCCAAATCATGAGTGAACTCCCATTCACAATTGCTACAAAGAGAATAAAATACTTAGGAATACAACTTAAAAAGGATGTGAAGGACCTCTTTGAGGAGAACTACAAACCACTGCTCAAGGAAATAAGAGAGGACACAAACAAATGGAAAAACATTCCATGCTCATGGATAGGAAGAATCAATATCGTGAAAATGGTCATACTGCCCCAAGTCATTTACAGATTCAATGCCATCCCCATCAAGCTACCATTGACTTTCTTCACAGAATTGGAAAAAAAAATTACTTTAAATTTCATATGGAACCAAAAAAGAGCCTGCATAGCCAAGACAATCCTAAGCAAAAAGAACAAAGCTGGAGGCATCACACTACCTGACTTCAAACTATACTACAAGGCTACACTAACCAAAACAGCATGGTACTGATACCAAAATAAGATATATAGACCAATGGAACAACAGAAGGCTCAGAAATAACACCACACATCTACAACCATCTGACCTTTCACAAATCTGACCACAACAAGCAATGGGGAAAGGATTCCCTATTTAATAAATGGTGCTGGGAAAACTGACTAGCCGTATGCAGAAAATTGAAACTGGATGCCTTCCTTACACCTTATACAAAAATTAACAAGGTGGATTAAAGACTTAAACATAAGACCTAAAACCATAAAAACCCTAGAAGAAAACCTGGGCAATACCATTCAGGACATAGGCATGGGTAAAGACTTCATGTCTAAAACATAAAAATCAAAGGCAACAAAAGCCAAAATTGATAAATGGGATCTAATTAAACTAAAGAGCTTCTGCACAGCAAAAGAAACTTTCATCATAGTGAACAGGCAACCTACAGAATGGGAGAAAATTTTTGCAATCTATTCATCTGACAAAGGGCTAATAACCAGAATCTACAAAGAACTTAAACAAATGTACAAGAAAAAAAAAAAAAAAACCCCATCAAAAAGTGGGTGAAGGATATGAGCAGACACTTCTCAAAAGACATTTATGCAGCCAAAAGACCCATGAAAAAATGCTCATCATCACTGGTCATCAGAGAAATGCAAATCAAAACCACAATGAGATACCAACTCATGCCAGTTAGAATGGTGATCATTAACAATTCAGAAAACAACAGATGCTGGAGCAGATCTGGAGAAATAGGAACGCTTTTACATTGTTGGTGGGAGTGTAAATTAGTTCAACCATTGTGGAAGACAGTGTGGTGATTCCTCAAGGATCTGGAGCCAAAAATACCATTTGACCCTGCAATCCCATTACTGGGTATATACCCAAAGGATTATAAATCATTTCACCATAAAGACACATGCACATATATGTTTACTGCAGCACTATTCACAATAGCAAAGACTTGGAACCAACCCAAATGTCCATCAGTGATAGACTGGATAAAGAAAATGTGGCACATATACACCATGGAATACTATGCAGCCATAAAATAGGATGGATTCAGGTCTTCTAACACAAGAACAGAAAACCGAACACCTCATGTTCTCACTCATAAGTGGGAATTGAACAGTGAGAACATATGGACACGGGAGGGGAACACCACACACCGGGGCCTGTCGGAGTGAGGGGCTAGGGGAGGGATAGCATTAGAAGAAATACCTAATGTAGATGATGGGTTGATGGGTACAGCAAACCACTAGGGCACAGGTATACCTATGTAACAAAACTACACGTTCTGCACATGTACCCCAGAACATAAAGTATGATTTTAAAAAAATAGTCACCCACAACTCTACCTCAAAATAGGACTTGTGAAAAACGATTTGTTTAAAAGCAATCAGAATTCTCATTTAATTAATAATAACCTGAAAGTTCTTAGGAATCACTTCCAATCTTATTTTATGGTACCCCAATGGGAGAGCCATACTACCCAGGGATTCCCTACTGGAACTTCCTCTATAAAAGTGTCAATTCTAATGGATTACACCCTCAATCTTACTGTTTCACAAAATGAGAGAGGAGCTTTAAGAGCCTATGTTAAATTTCCTGCTGAAAACGGCTATTACTTTCTAGGCGGACTTGCAGAGCACTTCACAAATAGACTCTTAGGACTTACAGTTTATTATTAAGAATAAGACAAAATTCTTGCTTTTTATTATAGTATATTTCATCAGTCCCATAATTTTATATGTATTTAGTAACATTTTGTGCAGTTCTCTACATAATTTATATCTTCCTCATTTATACAATTCCCTTTAATAATGTGATCCAGATTAATAGAGTCCTAAAGACTAGACTGCAATGACTGAAAAAGATTTTGCTACATAATTTGAAGAAAGTCAAATTTTTACACTTGCTCCTAAAGATAATTTAAGTCACAAAATGGGCAGTGCAGAGTGTGGTAAGCAGAATTATGGTTGCCCAAAGACATCCATGTCCTAATCCCTAGAACCTGTGATTAGTCACATTGCAAAGGAGACTGCAGATGTGATTAAGGTTAAGGACCTTGAGATGGGAAGAGTAGCCAGAATTATCCAGGTGGAATCAATCTAATCACATGAGTCCTTAAAAAGAGGAAGGAAGCACAGACGAGTGGGTCAGAGAGAGGCAACGTGAGAAGAATGTGACCCATCGTTGCTGGTTTTGAAGATGGAGGAAGGAGACCATGAACCAAGGAATATGGTGGCCTCTAGGAGCCGGAAAGGCAAGGAAACAGGTTTTCCCCTAGAGCCTCCAAAAAGGAACACAGCCCTGCCAACACCTTGATTTTACTGCAATCAGATTTGTGTTAGACTTCTCACCTACAAAACTGTAAGATAATAAATGTATGTTGTTTAAGCCACTAAGTTTGCGTGAGTGGAAAATTAATACACAGAGGATACCTAGCTTGTTTTCAGCAAAACAAACTGGTTAGATGAGCATAGTCGAACCTGGCTCTGAGCTGAAATCACAACTACTTGTCAACTGTGTAAACTTTTATCAATTATTAACTTCCCTGTGCCTCAGTTTTCTCATCTGTAAAATGGGACTGACAATAAATTGTTATAAAATTGTTGTAAAGCACTTAAGACATGGCTTCACCATATACTAGGCACTAAACACATATTAACCTCTGCTATTATTGATTTTAATCAATAATATTTTTACCTTTTTTTGGTCATGCACAAAAAAAAAAAAAAAAAAGAACAAGATCAAGTCTTCAGAATAGTCAAGGAAATGAACTCATCTAAAAAGAAAGGTCTGGCCGGGCGCAGTGGCTCATGACTATAATCCAAACACTTTGGGAGGCCACGGTGGGCGATCACCTGAGGTCAGGAGTTTGAGACCAGCCCGGCTGACATAGTGAAACCCTGTCTCTACAGAAATTAGCAGGGCATGGTGATGCATGCCTGTAATCCCAGCTACTCAGGAGGCTGAGGCAGGAGAATCGCTTGAGCCCAGGAGGAGGAGGTTGCAGTGAGTCGAGATTGCACCACTCACTGCACTCCAGCTTGGGCCACAAGAGTGAAACACCGTCTCAAATAAATAAATAAATAAATAAAAGAAAGGTTTATACACATCTCTACCAGCAGTCCCCATAATGCTCCTAGCCCCAGTCAACTACCAAGCAGTCCTTCAACAGTAATTCCTAATAATACCAAAGTCAGAGTGTCACCATGAACTCCACTAGGTGATGAACGCAAACTCCAGACGCTGACAGATAAAGTGCCTATCAAAAAGTAAGGCCTATCATAGTAAAAATAACAGATGTAGCAAAATTAGCTTCTACTGAAATTTGCCATAATTGGTATATATCAGCTTATTTTATATTTATACAACACTTATTTGCAAAGCCTGCCCTGTCATTTCTTCATAAATAATTAAATTTTTTATTTCACTTGGCCACTGACTTGGCAACATTTACATAAATTAATATAACCAGGCTAAGCAGTAAGATTCACATTATAAAAAAGTAAAGATGTAACAATTGGTAATTTCCATGAAAGGCAGAGACAAAATACAAATCAAAGGTACAAATACATTTAGTTTCATATTTCAACAGTCTACAACACCTCAGAGCAGTGTTAAAACTCAAAAGCAACATTACATCAGAAAGAGGGAGAAAACAAAACCTTTCTAGCTCCAAGAAGAGACTGGAGTACAATCTATTGTATTTATTGTATAATAAAAATAAATGTTTGCAATTTTTAAAAATTTGGCTACTAATTAAACAAAGGAAAATTTATTATCAAATTCGATACTTCCCTGTAAGTTAAAGTAATAAACTTCAAGATTCCATGCCTAAATAACCCTAAAATAATTTTAAGTGGCATTTTAAAGGTAGCAAAATATGCTCCAACAATATATTAAGCTCTCAACAGAAATATTTCCAATTAGTTATACAAAATGTACTGACTTAATCCAAATTGTTTTTCTATTTTTTTCTACCTTTTCATTATTTCAAGCTCTACAGAACTAATAAGAACTATAAGAACTAATTTTTATCTGAAAAGACAATGATAATAAACACTACAATTTTGTTAAAATGCAATGAAGATTTTGGCTGCCACAAGAAGGCACTTGTGGGGCATCCCACAAAAGACATCCAGTCTTCTCCCCCAACCCAAAGTTATAAGAGCAGAGAAACTCTCTGCAGAGGTCCAGAAGGTCTCCAAGCCCAGTTGAGCTGAACCCTCTGCAAAAGCAAGTCTAAGACAATCCACAAGATTCCCCTAAATCTTTACATTCAAAGTATACCCTCCTGCCCTCAACCCTAAACATAACCCCAAAATGGCTTTGTCTTGTTCAATAAGATATTGGGTGTCTTCAAAGAAGAAAAAATAAGTTTATGGATATTTCCTCAAAGTGTGTTACAGGTATGACTATGTATGCACACGTGGATGTGTGCACATTTAGGAGTGGAGACGGCATAGGACAGAGGTCACACACTCAAAAGCTCCCAGGACCAGACATTGAATGTAATACATGAGATAACTGAGTAAAAGCTACTAGGAGTAATAAATATTATAGCACAAAGGAAAGCATATGCTCTATCAAAAAGCATTCAAACTCAACTTTAGAAAAACAGTGCTGGTCGCCCAGGTGTGGTGGCTCACGCCTGTAACGCCAGCACTTTGGGAGGCCAGGAGTTTGAGACCAGCCTGGCCAACATGGTGAAACCCTGTCCGTACTAAAAACACAAAAATAGCTGGGCGTGGTGGCAGGCACCTGTTATCCCAGCTTCTTGTGAGGCCGAGGCAGGAGAATCCCTTGAACCCAGGAGATGGAGGTTGCAGAGAGCCAAAATTGTGCCACCGCACTCCAACCTGGCCAACAAAGCAAGATGAAAGAAAGGGGAGGGGAGAGGAGGGGACGGAGGAAGGGAGACGAAAGAGAGGGGAGACAAAAGAGAGGGGAGGGGAGGGGAGGGGAGGGGAGGGGAGGGGAGGGGAGGGGAGGGAGGGAGGGAGGGAGGGAGGGAGGAAGGAAGGAAGGAAGGAAGGAAGGAAGGAAGGAAGGAAGGAAGGAAGGAAGGAAGGAAGGAAGGAAGGAAGGAAGGAAGGAAGGAAGGAAGGAAGGAAGGAAGGGAGGGCTGGTCCAATAAAACACAGATGCAGTTGGATTCAGCAGGCAGGCCAGGTTCAGCTGCCACTTTTCAACCCTGATAATGCAACAGACCAATGAATCACTGTACATCTTATTTGCTCTGAAGGTTGCAAAGGGCTCATCACAGGTTCCAGCACACTTACCTCAGGCCCACCCAGCCCAGCTTAGCCCCCAAAAAGCTCCTCCAGGTCTTTGCCTAGGAACTGAGGCATACTAAAAAGCTTAGTGGCTGAAGAATTAAATACTTACCACTTGAGCTTCCAGCAGTAGAATACTGAGAGGTATCAAGGAATTTTCGAGGAGTAGGGAGGTTTGTAACATCAATCAGAGGAACAGAAGCATCTTTCACAAGGGAGCTGAACGGGAAAAGAAGCACTAGTTACCACTTTCTCCAAAACCAACTGAAGTCCTCCCACTACATGCCCCACCCTTACCACTTTTGTTTTTATCATGAGTCCTCTTTACACTAGAACTTGAAACATCTGGATCTCCCCAGTATATTTTCAATAAAGAGGTGATTGTCACAGACAGGGGTATAAAAATGTATTGTAAGAGTTCTAAGTCCTTAAATTTTTATTTTGTCATTTCATTCAATGCTGTTTAAAAAATTAGCGTAGTGAATTCTGGATCACTGGATAACCACCTTGTAATAACACTATGCCAGGCAATTTCATTATCCTCCTTTGTATCTGTATTAAATATTAATTTATCAACAAAGAAAGATCAAATGACAACATGCCATGATACTGAATAAAGGTTTAACTAGTGTTTACGTATGTTTTTCAGGCTACAGTTTTTGACATATTCCAGAAGTTTACTACATTTAGTTTTCTTCAAAAGAGACTCATAAATTTCATGACGTTGATAATCACAATTAAAATGATTTAAGGATCTCAAACAGGTTAATTCAGTATTTGGTTACCCATTTCACCTTTCCTAAGAAGGCCAAGCTCCTCATCTTAATAATTAACTTTAAATAAACTAATAAACTTTAAATAAACTAATAAATCAACTTCCTTCAAAATAAACACATTAATTTTAAATCACGAAAACTATAAAAATCAAAATTTCAAATTAATTCCCATCTCAAAGTACCTGTTAAGTGCAAGAATACAGGCAATGCCAAGCCAACTAAACTGTATGCCCTACTCTCAAGAAATGGAATCGTCTCGCCACACTATCTACAACAGAAGAGCCCCTCAGAGCCAAATCCAAGGGTAGGGAAGTCAAAGCCGTAATTCTCACTTTTTAGTACTGAAATACATCATCAGTAGCACTGGCTACGGAGAGCAGGCAAAGGAAGAGCAGGAAGAGACCACGCCCATAGGAAAGATTTCCTCAAATGGAAGGAAGGATTTGTGCAATTGGGAACAACATCTGCCCCCACCACAGCGATATATCCCCATCTCCCACCTACACTCCTTTTGGAACAAATGTGCTAGGTATGTGTGTATTTATAATCCAATAAAAAACAAACATGTTCTCTCAGAGAACTTTGAAAAATAAAGTTTGTTAGGTTCAAGTGATAATTTCGCACTGTGTTAAAGAGCGAAATTATCACTTAAGGTTTTATTCTTTTCATTGAGTGCAAATAATGTGGGAGCCACTGTCTTAGGCCTTGAGGATTGCTATGACAGTCATTAACTTCTCCCTTTTCACTTGTTACAAGGAACAAGGGAATCATTACTCAAACAATTCTTCAGCATCCATTATGTGCTTGGCACTGCGCTCAGTTCTGAGGATGTGAGTATGACTAAGATATGAACTAAACCAAACAGCATTATTTCCAAATGAGCTAAACCAAACAGCATATTTCCAATTGTTAAAATCACCCACAGGCTAATGTGAAAAGTGAAGTATGAGACATTAAAGTAACAGAAAGCATTTACCAGGAATTGAACTGGCATCCTCCCAACAACTCTTTTCCACCAATATAAACCTGTAAGTTCCCAGCCTAAACTATCTTAAGAAAATCCAACAGTCCTCAAATCCAATAACTTTTCATAATGGTTTATCTGTTTATAAAATAGATAATCGATTTGTCCGTTCTTTCATGTTTTATGACTTCTTGTGTCTTCTCTTTTTTCTCCACTTAATGACGTCATCCTCTTTCACCTGCATTCTACTCACAATTAGAAAACACTTCACAGGCTCCCCTAGGCCCTGGATACAGATGCCCAAAGACACAGAGAGCTCTTTCCACCATCTTTCCATGCCACCGTAATGGTGTGCATAAATGTCCTGTCTGCTGCTTTCAAGAGCATCGACAACGCCGAAAAGAGAGGCAAACACCTGGTTCTTACTAGACCTTGTTCCAAAGTCATTGTCTGGTGTCTTCATCAACTGTGACGACAAAGTATGGGTACGTGGGCGAATCTGAAATCACTGATGATCACAGAGCTGGAAAAATTGTTGTGAACCTCACAGTGTGACCAAGTTGTTGTGAACAAGTGTGATCAGCCCCAGATTTGACGTTCAACTCAAAGATCTAGAAAAATCACAGAATAATCTGCTCCCATACCACCAGTTTGGTTTCATTGTACTGATTTAGCTCACATCATGGACCAAGAAGCAGCAACACAAAAACACACAGGAGAGAAAATCCTGGGGTTCTTCATCTAGCGATGTAATACATATTTACAAATAAAATGCTTCAATGGACAAATGAATAAAGTAAAATAAATGTTTTTTTTTTTTTTTGAAACAGAGTCTCGCTCGGTCGCCCAGGCTGGAGGGCAATGGCCGGATCTCAGCTCACTGCAAGCTCCGCCTCCCGGGTTTACGCCATTCTCCTGCCTCAGCCTCCCGAGTAGCTGGGACTACAGGCGCCCGCCACCTCGCCCGGCTAGTTTTTTGTATTTTTTTAGTAGAGACGGGGTTTCACCATGTTAGCCAGGATGGTCTCGATTTCCTGACCTCGTGATCTGCCTGTCTCGGCCTCCCAAAGTGCTGGGACAATAAAATTTTTTTTAATTAAAAAAAAAGACACAGGTTTATGGTACTGCTGCAGAGTAAAAAAACTTCAACTTTAAATGACAGGAAAAATATAATACATTGTCTAAATATTTAAATATTTCTATAACAAAGTGGAGGAATTATTTTCAAAGCATAAACAAAAGTATCAATCAGCGGAGAAATTCAGTTATATAGCTGGAATACTGCCTGCCACACCTAATGATGAAAGAGTGCACACTGATATTTTTCAGTGCACACTGATATTTTTACATGTATTTATAACAGTACATACTTCTATGAACACAGATGTACATGCGAATCACTTTAGATTAAATCCTACAATTATTTTCTCAGTTTTAACCTAAAAACATATTTCAGTTAAATTTAGAGTGATAAACGACTTGCCATTTCAACTCTGAAAAACATAACCTGCTGATTTTATTATCAGAGCCAGAAGGGCCCTTGAACTCCATCAATAAACTTTTAGAAAGTCAATTTACTGCAAAACTATTTTCATACACTCATCTCTCTCTCTAAAATGTTCCCTTAGGCTTCAATTTTCTCCTTTGTGAGCACTAACCCAAAGGCAAGTAGCTCTGGAAATGACTTTAGATTTGCTCCTGCTGTTTTATGAAAGGACTTAGTCTCCAAAGTTCCAGAGAAAGGGGCACACCCACTCACTTTGTGACTACAGACATGAATGAAGCTCAGCAGAAGGTAGGTGCTATTGTAGAATATCGCATTAAATAGTATGGACCTCAGTTTCCATTTCACAACAGAGAAAAAGACCTCTTCTCACCACATATCAGAGATTAAGCTGAGAAGGGATTAATTAATACCTTCAAAGGGTTTTTAATCTCTCAGAGAAAGCATTTTTTGAAAACAAAAAATAAAATAAAAATTAGACTGTTCTTTTGGAAATATTGATAGTTATTTTTCATTTTAAATACATGATTACAATTTTTTAAATCCATTCAGAATCATTCATAACTGAGATCAAAAGACAGCTGATATACAGTAAATCCCTGCCAGTATAAAACAGTCCACCCAAAATTACCAATTATATATTGTGACCGAATGCATTTTGCCATTTAATAGCAACATGGTAGAGGACAAGAAAAGTATACAACAAATTAAACCAAAAACAAGCAACAACAACCACTGCCACTGTAACCTCAAGAACTTCCTGGCCATGAACCAACCATCCAACTAGTAAAGATCTGCTTCTAAATGTTAGATTTCAAAATTTCACGACATGGAAACAGTTTTTTAAGAGGGGTTAGAAGTGCTGACAGCTTATTAAACATCTACTTTTTAATTATAACATATTTCTGTTCCTTCATTTAGCAATAAATGGGTTCAACTACGTACAAAATTTACAACTGCGACTCATTTGGTTGATTTTGTGAAACTAAAAAATGACAGAGATGAGTTGAACTTTAAGTTGTAAATCGAATTAACTGACATATTCAATTCTTAACCAGAACAGCTGGCACAGTACCTGTCAAAGAGCAAGTGCTCATAAAATTTTGTTAAATCAAACTGAGCTGAGAAATATCTGTCAAAAATAATGTGCCCTTAGTAAGAAGATTTAACCAAATAATGAAACAGGAATGGCTGGCATAGTAATTCTCAATAGTTCTAAGATCTGGTGGAACACTCAGAAAGAATAATGAATGATTTAGAGGGTATAAAAGTAAAAATGAGCCATCGTTTCAAATGAAAGACCAAGGGTGAAGACATGGTAACAGAAAATAAAGTGAAGCTAAAAATTTAAAATCTAAGCAAAGAGGGAAAAAAAAAAAAACAAACACTGAAAGATAAAAGGAAAACCAACATATGTGAACAGAAAAAAAAATCTTTAGAAGACAAAATAGGGAACAAATACAATGGAGTCAAGAACGTTCTTTACATGCCCAGAGACAAATACGGACACCAAATTTTCTCTTCCATGAGCTAGAGGATGTCCAGGATGGCTGAGGAAGCAAGGTTAAACCAAGTATTAATCCAAGAGATCATGCAATAAATAAAAGAATTACTTTTAAACAACTTTTTAATTTTATCTGATTATAAGGGTGTAAATTCTTTCTAGAAAATATAAAAAAAAAAATAATCCATTCACATCATTTTGGTATATTGCCTTCCAAAACATCTTATAGAAAGGAGCATCAAGGCCAAGCACAGTGGTACGCCTGTTACTTAAGAGGCTGAGGTGCAAGGATTGCCTGAAAAAAAATTTAAAAATGAGTCTCTGTCTCTCCATCCACCCCCAACATCGCACACCACAAAAATGGCACACATGCTCCTTTTTCAACATTCTTTGATCATCCTGCATAGTTTTGAATTCTAGTTTTTCCCTTCAAGCATATAGCCTAAGCATTTTCCCATTTCATTTTTAAAAATCTTCAAAAGGATCATCAGTAATTGTATTATTTTTTAAAAACATGCTCATGATGTACACAGGAAATAAAAGAATTTCAACTTCCCTATTCCCCACCTCACATTTCCATTTCTCACAAGTAATTCCTTTTGCCAGTGTTTTGACATTATCTGTCTGGACATTTTCTATACACATACAAATATTTATACCAACATATAAAGTATACATATTTAAGTTTCTATCCTTTCAATCTTTCACAAATAGGTTCATACTATCTATGCTATTTTTCAATTTGCTTTTGGGACCCAAAAATGCACCTTAGAAACCTTTCCATATCAGCACATAGAGACTATCATCATTCAAGTTCTATAATTACATGGTATCAATATACCATACTCCTCTTGATGAACATTTAAGCTGCATATTTTTGTTGTTCTTACCAACAATGTCACAATGAATATCTTGTTACATATATTTTTATGAAATGGTACTGTTTTTGTAGGAGGTAGACCTAGAAACAAAATTCCCTGGACAAAGAATATGCAAATTTATTTTCCAAAAAGGCATACTGGTTATTCCACCATCAAGAGAAAGGTATGCATTTCCGCCATCTTTGCCATTATAACATGCTATCAATGTCTTTGAACAAAAAATTGCATTTAATTTTTCAAGTGTATTTCTCTGACTACTCATGATATGGAACAATCTTATGTTTATTAGCCATTTGTATTTTTAATCTATGAACAGTCTATATCCCTTTTTACTAAGCTTACAAATATCTGCATGCTTTAGATATTAAAGCATTATATGACATACATATATTTTCTCAGAGTGTAGTTTATCCTCTGACTCCGTTTTACTAAAGGTAAGTTTTGGGTTTTTAAATGGCTAAACCATTTAATATATTTCTTTATGTCTTCTGATATGCTTGGAAAAGGCTCCTCCACACATATCCTTCTATAAGTTTTTCTAATGCTAATACAGTGTTATGTGATTTTTACATCTGGCTGAATTATTTGTACATAAGAGGTAGGCATCTAAATTTATTTTCTTCAAATCAACAGTCAATTGTCTGAACACTATATATTAAATAGCCTTCATTACCCCCAGCTGACTTGAACTATTGTTCAAAAATACCAAAGTCCATAGATCCTGGGGTCTATTTCTCAACTCTACTTTGTCTCACCCATCTGATTTTCTATTTGCATGTCTGTACTGTTTGCTTTTTGAAAAAAATTTTGTTTTTGCATGTCTGTGCTGTTTTGACTAAAACAGTTTTACAATATGCTTTGATATCACATAAGAAATGCCCCCCTCATAACCTCCCTTCACAATTCTTTTAAACAATTCTTACGCATGTATTCATCCATGTGAACTGTAGATTTCATTTGACAGTTTCAAAATTTTCAACTGGAATTTAACTGGAACTGACATCTTCATGAGCTAAGAACAAGGACAGTCTCACCATTTATTTGTTTCATTTCCTCCAAATAAAATATTTATTATTTTTTGTATGTGAGCATGTACCTTTCTTTCATTTGTCAATTCTACTGCCTATTTTCTACTTCGAAAATGTCTAGTAGTCTTTATACGTAAGTGCCTTCATGTGATTTCCTTTGTTTTCTCCCGCAGTAGAAATTTGTTGGGTGTTTGTTTTGGGTACCAAATAGCTGAACAGTCCATCCCCACTGACTGCATCAAAGCAAAAAGAAGGCCCCACTTCCTACTATGGAAGCTGAAGGAGG
The DNA here is from genome assembly GCF_049350105.2 of Macaca mulatta. NCBI lineage: Eukaryota > Metazoa > Chordata > Mammalia > Primates > Cercopithecidae > Macaca > Macaca mulatta. The sequence continues at coordinate 173,017,339 of NC_133408.1, read as the reverse complement.
CCAGGCATTACCAGGCTCAGCAAATTGGATGCTTGAATCCAGAACTTTGAATCTTGAAGAGATAAAGGAAAGATGCAGGGACATTTAGAGATCATTTACAGAAGAGTTTAAAATCCAGCTATTGTGGGCAGGGTGCCAGCAAAAATAGCAACCCAAACAGACCCTTCCTGTGGCTTGTCTAAGACTGTGTGTGCTCAGCTGCTTAATCTCCGTTGGTTCCTACTGGGTTTTAGAGCCTGATTATACAGACTTCCCATCGATTCCGTGAACAACCTGATAACTTTCCAATAAATTCTTTTCCTATTTTAGTTACCCAGACTGATTTCCTCTATTTGCAATCAAGAATCTTGGCATATAATGAAACCATTTAACCATTTTTTGTTTTTCTGTCATCAACAGAGGACCTTGAAGGACACAATGTTATTCTAGGACCTTCTGCACATCATTTCACTTAAAGTTACAGCTTCATTTCACTTAAAGTCACAGTTTCCAAGTACCTATTGAGAGCATTAAGTGAGAATTTACTGTGCAGGCAGATTCAGGGTTCAGTACTATCTGTAGGTACCTACTGTGGGTCTTGGAACATATCCCCCGCTGACAAAGTAGGGCAGCAGTACAATATCCTTTGTAATACAAAACATTTTTACTTGTCTTCTCTATTCATTTTTAAATATAAAAATCTTTAAATATACATATCTAGATCAATAAAAACAAAATTAAACATTTTCTCTAACTATTAAAGTCCAAAACAAAACTTCACCCCTCATCTTAAGCAAGAATTCAGCATTCTTTTCTCCTACCTATCCAAATTTCCTAGTCACTATTAACTGAGTAAAAAGGGATATAAATTCTGTTTACTATTAGAGAGTACTCCTTGACTACATAGACCTTTTTTTGTTTGTTTTTTGAGATAGAGTCTTGTTCTGTCACCCAGGCTGGAATATAGTGGCGTAATCTCGGCTCAATGCAACCTCCACTTCCTGGGTTCAAGTGATTCTCCTGCCTCAGCCTCCCAAGTAGCTGGGACGACAGGCACGTACCACCATGCCTGGCTAACTTATATTTTTAGTAGAGATGGGGTTTTACCATGTTGACCAGGCTGGTCTCAAACTCCTGACCTCAAGTGATCCTCCCGCCTCGGACTCCCAAAGTTTATTACAGGCATGAGCCATCACGCCTGGCCAACATTTTTTTCAACAATGGTTTTTAGCTGATATTCTCAATCTTGCAAAAATATATTTTTCAGTTACTTACAAATATACATGTACATATTTAACGGTATGTGGCCCTCAAAGTTGTTTCAAACTACTTACAACTTTATTGTTCTCTGGTTGTAATTTTGACGTATGTCTTACAGTTTACCTCTGAGAATTTTGCTCAGAAAAAGAATATTAATGATTTTTTTATTATAAATTCATATCTGAGAATGTCTCTCTGTCACCTACACATATCAATGTCCCCTTGGCTGGGCAGAGAAGTCTTTGATCCCAACTCTTCTCCATTCAGCTTTATAGACTTTGTTCTATTGTCTTCTGGCATTAGTATTCAGCAAATCCTGGTGAGCCTGATTTTTGCTCCTTTCTGTGTAACTGAACTGGTTTTAAGTGTATAAAAAGAATACCAAATAATAGTGGTCTGGGTAAAACAAAACTTCCTCTCATATTAAAGAAGTACCCCATCCAGGGCTAGAAAAGAGGTTCAAGGTGATCATGGAATTTCGGATGTGGCTTCTATCCTCAAGGTCACCTTGTGTCTAGGATGGCTTGATGGCACCAATCTATGTCCCAGATACAAAGTAAAGAAAGGCAAATGAGGGGTAAAAGAGTGAGCATACCAGTTTAATTGGTATCTTTGAAAAACTAATGACCTCCCCATTCAACAGCTTGCAAACTGAAGTCCCACTAATCGCCCTCTAGCTATATGGTAGGATGGAAAATGCAGCCTTTTAGCTGGGCCTATAGCCACCAGGAATGAAATAAAGATTGTCATTAAAAATGAAGGGAAGGATGGATATTGGGTGGGCAAATAATTATCTCTATCACTTCAGATCACATAATATTTCTTCCTGGTGCTTATAAAATTTGTTTTTGAAAATCATAAAAATTTCCAGATTATATCAAAGAGTAACTTTTTTTATTAAGTTTTTTATTAATTTTACCTTAAATTCTTTCAACTTGCAGACTTGTTTTTCTGTTTAAGTGGGTTTCTTTATTTATACTCTAATTATTGCTTCTGATCCCCTGAGTTCACTCCTACTGCCATAATAAAGTAACACAGACTGGATAGCTTAGACAACAGAAATTTACTTTCTCACAGTTCTGCAGGCTGGAAGTCTGTGATCAAGGTGCGGGCGTGGTTGGTTTCTTCTGAGACCTCTCTCCTTTGCTTGTAGGTAACCATCTTCTCCCTGTGTCTTCACATGGTCTTCCCTCCAAGTGTGTCAAATTTCCTTTTTATAAGGACATCAGTCCAACTGGATTAGGGCCCACACTAATGACCTCATTTCAACTTAAGTTACTTCCTAAAAGACCCTATTTCCAAATACAGTCATATTCTGAGGTACTGGGGGATTAGGATTTCAATATATGAATTTTAGGGGGAATATAATTCAGCCCCAAACACTATCATTTTAGTGTGATCCTCTGGAAACCCTAAAATCACTGGATTGGCCACTGTTCATCTTCCATATTTATCATCTTCCTTTTGGCATCTTGTCTTTTTCCTCTTCATCATGAGAAAAGTTTTCCCTTCACATCAGTTATTCAGATCTTCTCTCTAAAGTTTTAAAGACTTAAATTTCCCTACTTCATTTTGGTTTCCTTACATGTTTTTCATGTTTTAGTTAGCTCTGTTAGCATCTCTCCTTATTCTGTTCTTGTAACTCCTGGTTACTGTTTTCATATAAGCTATGCGCCTGCTGCATACAACCACAAAATCTCAATAATGTTCAACAATAAGCATATATTTTGGTGGTTGGTTGATGCAGGCTAGGCAGGTCTGCTGATCTTCAGTCAGTTTCATGTGTCTCTCGCCCTTCTCCTGGGACCAACAGCAAGACAATGGCAGAAGCATGAGAGGCCACACTCAACAGCATAAGCACGTTTGAAGCCCCTGCTTGTGTCATGTACCCTAATGATGGCAAAAGCCAAAGCCCCAAAACCAAAGGGTAGGAAATACTCCTCTCCTACTAAAGTAAAGGGGAAAGGAGTGATTATTCTGAATAGTCTACTACATCGTGTTTCTTGTATTTTTTGAGAAACTTTGAGCTTAAGTCTCTTAAATGTTTCTTGCTTGCTTTACATAAATTTTTTTTAAATAAATGTTCTTCCTCTGAGACCTCAAAATAATGCTCATGTTCCCTTATAATATAGAATATTTTCACAGGACTCATAGTGATTCTATTACTTAACCTTGTATGGGAAGAAATCTCTTCAGATCTGCTATTTATCACCAGGCATTGTAGAAAGAATTCCTTAGCACTTCCCCTACCCACCACTTCACTCTCTGCTGAGGTACTGACAGATACCGTACTCAGAGCTAGCCTTGAAGTTATGTCTCAGGTACATATCAAATCTGTGTGCCTGGCAGAAGTTTTTCTAGTGCCCATCTGCAGAAAAGAGGTAGAAACTTCTCTTTCTCTGTCAGGGTCTCTGATTAAACTGAAGCATCACACGCAAATTTGGCATTTTTTGTTCAAACAGGGTAAGAAAGACTTCATTCCCCGCGTGCACTGATTCCAGTACTCTTCTTGTCTATATCTGAATGAAAAAGCGTCAACATGTATATTTCAGTAGACAGTGCTAAAATGCCCTCTGAAAAGATCTATTCTAAAGAAATGTTGGAAGGACATGTACTATGCACAGCTGTCTAACATGTTAAAAACTCCAATGTTCTATCATCTTAAGATCTAGTCTTATTCCCTACCAGGCCTCTACTAACCTAATGAATTTCTTGAGACTACCCAGGCCATTAAATATAAGGCTATGCTACAGCTAACCAAGGAATAAAGGTGTTCTCTCTGAACCTTTCCTTAACTATTCCAGAAAAAGGACAACCTAAAGCTGAACATAACCCTAAGTAACAAAGAATCTTATTCAATCAATACATCTATATTTCTTTTTGTCATTTTTTTTTTAAGAGACAGGGTCTCTGTCTCTGTCACCCAGGCTAGAATACAGTGGAGAAATCAGAGCTCACTGCAGCTCAAACTCCTGGGCTCAAGCCATCCTCTCATCTCAGCCTCTGGAGTAGCTGGGATTACAGGTGCACACCACTATACCCAGCTAATTTTGGCCTTTTTTTTGTAGAGACAGGGTCTTGCTCTGTTGTCCAGGCTGGTCTTGAACTCCTGGGCACAAGCAATCCTTCCACCTCGGCCTTTCAAAGTGCTGGGATTACAAGCGTAAGCCACTGCACCCAGCCAATATATCCACATTTCTTAATTAGGCTGACTTCACAGTTCAATTTAAGAATTTTTCAACTTCCTTCTGAGATGTACCAATGTCTCTGATCCAGAATATGAGACCCACAGTAAATTATTCTTATATATCCTCACAGAAAAGGACCATAATGAATGTAGAATGAATGAATGAACAAACTTCAAATGTCAGCCTCTCAGAACAGGGAATATTTGCTATTATAAAACCATCCTGAAGTTTCAGAGACAGTACACTAAAGGAAAAATAAACTACAACAACATTCTGGAAAACAAAAAATATTCCTTGTAATCCTGCACTGCCACAAGACACTTATAGCAAAGAGCCTCTTTAACCTCATTTTCCCCTTTTCCTTGTTACGCTGCACAACTCGGCTAGTCGATTTGATGTACAGGTGCCGGTGTAGTTCATCTATGAGAACCAAATGGAGGTTCATCTTCTTGCTGTGAAGCTCTAGTCGAAGGTCACTCAGTCCTTCCACCTGGAGCAGGGGGCCCTCCAAAGACTCAACTGCTGACACCTGAAAAGAGAAAAAAAAAGAAAGACAATTAAGTACAACTTAATAACCTGGCAATATTATAAATAAGAAAGACGTCTTAAAAAGATACTAACAAAAGGGAGCTTACGAGAACTTTATCAGCATATCCAAGACTTTGCAGAGTATAATGTGGCTAGGGGAGAGTTTTTCTCACCTTAGATAATGATAAAACAGTCTTGACAAAGATAAACATGAAAGCATACACAGCACCACAGCAAACTATTTATGCCCACACACGCCCATCAATGGACACATGTAAAGAGACCTCCCTATTTAAATGATACTATCATTCACATTCTCACAGGAATCCCATGTACTAATGGTTTAATCAACTTTTACTCAAAGTTAGCTTTTTTAAACTAAGGCTTTAAAAAAAGCACACTATATAAATGTTTTAAAAAGAACTTGTTCTCACAGCAATCATGACTCTTTATGCTTACCAAGAGTCGGGCTCTCTCTCACTCTTTTTCAAATACACATCACACAGAGGTAAATACATTTTTTTACATGAATGCTACAAGTGGACAATAGTAGTCATCACTTCTCCTTGTCCTGAGTCAGTTTAATAGAAGAAATGGGAAATGAACGGTGACTGGAAGACATAACATAAAGAGGAAGATACTCCTGGTGCAAAGTGGTTTGGGAGATTTTCAAGGCAAAAGGACTGGATAAATCAAACTGGTATAGGAATGCCTACAATAAATGGAGAACATGAAGGCTTCAGGGAACCTGGAACAACCAACTCACTTTGAAACGCAAAGTGACATCTGCAAAGGGGAAAAAAAAAAAAAAAAGACAGCATGCATGATATGATCCCATTTATTCATGTACACAAAATTATGTTTGTTTTTATGTATAAAGATCTTGTATCTTTTCAAAGAAAAAAACTTAAAGAGCACACTCTAGGTGCTATTCTTTGAGAGAAAATAGAAATGACAGGATGAGCTTAGAGGGAAAGAACACAAGTGAGCTCCCTCAGGGATGAAATGCTATGTGTGTTACTCCCTGCGTAGGTTATACTAAATATCTGTAACAAGTACAGATAAAGGAAGTAACTAATGATACTTCAGGGTAAAGCCCTTAAACATAATTCTGGATGCAAACACGCTCCTAAAGAATGAACCATTTACACTAAAACAATAGGTAATTAAAGCCGTGAAACACACTGGTGATCAAAAATGTTGATCACACATCTACAGCAGTCTAAGGAGTCATTTAGGAGTTTGTGGACAGTGAAGAAAGAAATCTTTGTAGCTGCCCAATATAAACCAGCCTGAAATGGTAAAGAAAATGTGATGGCTTACCCACAACCACATCACTTGTTTTGTGATGTGCTATAATCAAATGTCAGTAGCAAATAAGTTTCCTTAAGTTAACCAAGAGAGAATCAAGGAATGTAAGAGTGACAAGCCCTGGGCCAGCTCTGCCCTCTGAAGCCTGCCAGTTCATTTTCACGCTGACTTGCAACTGCCCTGCTATGAGAGCCCCTGGGCCCAGAGCAAGCTGCCAGCAATTCCAAATGGAAAGGCAGCCTCACAAAATGACCAGAGTGTCCCCAAGGAGGAAAAAACAACAACAAATTCATTTACACTTATGCCCTAAAATGGATTTTAACTCGGGTCTCTAGCAGAGAAAAGAGGATGCATTAACCTCCAGTGACACTGAGATCCAGAAAATGAAAAATAATTTGGTAAACCACTGGCCCATCATGTAGCCTTATCCCTTAAGGTAATTAAATCCAGCTGAGATATTTAAGCTTAAAAACCACCCACTGCACATCCACACTTGATTTGTTTGTAGGAATTTACATGAAGATTTTTAACCCAAACAGTACATGTTCCAAATACAGAATTTTATGACAAGTGTCAACTTTCAAAGCCACCTAATTAAATTAAAAGTAAAAATTCAGGTAAAACACTTAGCGCAGTGCCTGGTACCTCCTCAATGCTTACTGAAATTATTTTTAAGAGTACCTATTTATTCCATGAGTAAAGAAACCTCAGAGGGTATTCCCAATATGTTTTAGTGAAGCAATTTCAGTAAGTGTTCCTTCCTTCTTTGAGCCATTGTAACCATTTAAATGACAAACTTTGAATATATTTCCTTGACCCAAAATACAAGTAAAATTAACATACATGTTATCAAAGGTAGTCTCAGAACTTCAAAAATTTGAAAACCTTACCACAAAAGAGAAAAGAGAATAGTCTCTTATTTCTATAAGAAAACACTGTTTTATTTTCTGGCCTTCACTTATTAATAGTCTATTTATAAAGCTATAATTATGGAAGCTGGACAAGGCCACTGTCTTCCCTTACTCTAACCATACTAAGTGGTACTCAAACCAATTTAAAGAAAATAGTTGTCAATGCAACATTTGCTCTCTAGAATATATACTTAGAAACCTAACATTTACCTTTTTTTGTTTTTATGACTTGGAGTCGCCCTGTCGCCGATGCTGGAGTGCAATGGCGCAATCTCGGCTCACTGCAACCTCCGCCTCCTGGGTTCAAGCAATTCTCCTGCCTCAGCCTCCCAAGTAGCTGGGATTACAGAAGCCTGACACCATGCCCAACTAATTTTTTGTATCTTTAGTAGAGACAGAGTTTCACCATGTTGAACAGGCTGGTCTGAAACTCCTGACCTCATGATCCACCCACCTCAGCCTCCCAAAGTGCTAGGATTACAGGCGTGAGCCACTGCGTCCAGCCCTAACATTTATCTTATCTGGTTTTAAGGAGTTTGAAACATAAAGTTCACCCACAAAGGAACAGCTGGCGAGGTAGCAGTCAACCCAACAGACTACCACCTCTGACCGTCAATTCTGTTGTACTGGGGAGGTGCAGTTTCCAGGTATTTACTAAGACTTGAGATTTACTAGAAATAATAATCATCTGTATTTACGAATGTGCATAATTAATTATAAAAAGATTGTTTTAATATATAGGAAGTGGTCATTGTATAAATTACTGCACTTTTCCAAATGTAATGACTGCAGAGTACCTTTTAAATAACACACTGATGAAAGATTAACAGAAATTTAAGAGACGCAGTTGGATTAATGTAGACAGCAATAAAATAATTTCACAGGGCAGTTACTATAAGAAATTATTTAAAAAGGGGGTACGGTTCCAAGATGGCTGAATAGGAACAGCCCCAGGTTACAACTCCCAGCATGAGTGACGCAGAAGACGGGGGATTTCTGCATTTCCAACTGAGGTACCGGGTACATCTCACTAGGGCGTGTCGGACGATGGATGCAGGACAGTGGGTGCAGCCTACGGAGCGAGAGCTAAAGCAGGGCAAGGCATCACCTCACCTAGGAAGTGCAAGGGATAAGGGAATTCCATTTCCTAGCCAGGGGAAACCATGACACACAGCACCTGGAAAATCGGGTCACCTCCACCCTAATACCACATTTTTCCAAGGGTCTTAGCAAACGGCACACCAGGAGTTTATATCCGGGGCCTGGCTCGGAGGGTCTCAAGCCCATGGGGCCTCCCTCATTGCTAGCACAGCAGTCTGAGATCTAACTGCAAGGCGGCAGCTAGGCTGGGGGAGGGGTGCCCGCCATTGCAGAGGCTTGAGTAGGTAAACAAAGCAGCCAGGAAGCTCAAACTGGGTGGAGTCCACCTCAGCTCAAGGAGGCCTGCCTGCCTCTGTAGACTCCACCTCTGGGGACAAAGCATAGCCGAACAAAAGGCAGCAGAAACCTCTGCAGATTTTAGTGTCCCTGACAGCTTTTAAGACAGTAGTGGTTCTCCCAGTACAGAGTTTGAGATATGAGAACCAACAGACTGCCTCCTCAAATGGGTCCCTGACCCCCAAGTAGCCAAACCAGGAGGCACCTCCCAGTAGGGGCAGACTGACACCTCACATGGCCGGGTACCCCTCTGAGACAAAACTTCCAGAGGAACGATCAGGCAGCAACATTTGCTGTTCAGCAGTATTCGCTCTTCTGCAGCCTCTGCTGCTGATACCCAGGTAAACAGGGTCTGGAGTGGACCTCCAGCAAACTCCAACAGACCTGCAGCTGAAGGTCCTGACTGTTAGAAGGAAAACTAACAAACAGAAAGGACATTTCACACCAAAACCCCATCCATACGTCACCATCACCAAAGACCAAAGGTAGATAAAACCACAAAGATGGGGGAAAAAAGAGAGCAGAAAAGCTGAAAATTCTAAAATCCAGAGTGCCTCTCCCCCTCCAAAGGAAAGCAGCTCCTCGCCAGCAAGGGAACAAAGCAGGATGGAGCATGACTTTGATGAGTTGAGAGAAGAAGTCTTCAGACTATCAAACTTCTCCAAGCTAAAGGAAGAAGTTCAAACCCATCGCAAAGAAGCTAAAAACCTTGAAAAAAGATTAGACAAATGGCTAACTAGAATAACCAGTGTAGAGAACTCCTTAAATGACCTGACAGAGCTGAAAACCATGGCACAAGAACTATGTGACAAATGCACAAGCTTCCGTAACCAATTCGATCAACTGGAAGAAAGGGTATCAGTGATTGAAGATCTAATGAATGAAATGAAGCAAGAAGAGAAGTTTAGAGAAAAAAGAGTAAAAAGAAACAAACAAAGACTCCAAGAAATATGGGACTATGTGAAAAGACCAAATCTAAATCTGATTGGTGTACCTAAAAGTGAAGAGGAGAATGGAACTAAGTTGGAAAACACTCTGCAGGATATTATCCAGGAGAACTTCCCCAACCTAGCAAGGCAGGCCAACATTCAAATTCAGGAAATACAGAGAGCACCACAAAGATATTCCTCAAGAAGAAAAACTCCAAGACACATAATTGTCAGATTCACCAAAGTTGACATGAAGGAAAAAATGTTAAGGGCAGCCAGAGAGAAAGGTTGGGTAACCCACAAAGGGAAGCCCATCAGACTAACAGCACATCTCTGGGAAGAAGCTCTACAAGCCAGAAGAGACTGGGGGCCAATATTCAACATTCTTAAAGAAAATAATTTACAAACCAGAATTTCATATCCAGCCAAACTATGTTTCATAAGTGAAGGAGAAATAAAATCCTTTACAGACAAGCAAATGCTGAGAGATTTTGTCAACACCAGGACTGCCCTACAAGAGCTCCTGAAGGAAGCACTAAACATGGAAAGGAACAACCAGTACCAGACACTGCAAAAATATGCCAAAATGTAAAGACCATCGATGCTAGGAAGAAATTGCATCAAGTAATGAGCAAAATAACCAGCTAACATCATAATGACAGGATTAAGTTCACACATAACAATGTTAACCATAAATGTAAATGGGTTAAATGCTCCGATTAAAAGACACAGACTGGCAAATTGGATGAAGAATCAAGACCCACCATTGCGCTGTATTCAGGAGACTCATCTCATATGCAGAGACACACGTAGGCTCAAAACAAAGGGATAGAGGAAGATCTACCAAGCAAATGGAAAACAAAAAAAAGGCAGGGGTTGCAATCCTAGTCTCCGACAAAACAAACTTTAAACCAACAAAGATCAAGAGACAAGGCCGGCCATTAGATAATCGTAAAGGGATCAATTCAACAAGAAGAGCTAACTATCCTAAATATATAGGCACCCAATACAGGAGCACCCAGATTCATACAGCAAGTCCTTGGAGACCTACATAGAGATTAGACTCCCACACAATAATAACGGGAGACTTTAACACCCCACTGTCAACAGTAGACAGATCAAGAAGACAGAAAGTTAACAAGGATATCCAGGAATTGAACTCAGTTCTGCACCAAGGGACCTCATAGACATCTAAAGAACTCTCCATGCCAAATCAACAGAATATACATTCTTCTCAGCACCACATTGCACTTATTCCAAAATTGACCACATAGTTGGAAGTAAAGCACTCCTCAGCAAAAGTAAAAGAACAGAAATTATAACAAACGGTCTCTCAGACCACAGCACAGTCAAACTAGAACTCAGGATTAAGAAACTCACTCAAAACCGCTCAACTACATGGAGACTGAATAACCTGCTCCTGAATGACTACTGGGTACATAACAAAATGTAGGCAGAAATAAAGATGTTCCTTGAAACCAATGAAAACAAAGATACAACATACCAGAATCTCTAGGACACGACACATTTAAAGTAGTGTGTAGTGGGAAATTTAGAGCATTAAATGCCCACAAGAGAAAGCAGGAAAGATCTAAAATTGACACCATCATCACAATTAAAAGAACTAGAGAAGCAAGAGAAACACATTCCAAAGCTAGCAGAAGGCAAGAAATAACAGATCAGAGCAGAAATGAAGGAGATAGAGACACAAAAAACCCTTCAAATAATCAATGAATCGAGGAGCTGGTTTTTTGAAAAGATCAACAAAATTGATACACCACTAGCAAGACTAATAAAGAAAAAAAGGGAGAAGAATCAAATAGACGCAATAAAAAATGAAAAAGGGGACCCCACAGAAATACAAACTACCATCAGAGAATACTATAAACACCTCTACGCAAATAAACTAGAAAACCTAGAAGAAACGGATAAATTCCTGGACACTTAACACTCTCCCAAGACTAAACCAGGAAGAAGTTGAATCCCTGAATAGACCAATAATAGGCTCTGAAACTGAGGCAATAATTAGTAGCTTACCAACCAAAAAAAGTTCAGGACCAGATGGATTCACAGCCGAATTCTACCAGAGGTACAAAGAGGAGCTGGTATCATTCCTTCTGAAACTACTCCAATCAATAGAAAAAGAGGGAATCCTCCCTAACTCATTTTATGAGGCCAGCATCATCCTGATACCAAAGCCTGACAGAGACAGAACAAAAAAAGAGAATTTTAGACCAATATCCCTGATGAACATTGATGCAACAGTCCTCAAAAAAACATTGGCAAACCGAATCCAGCAGCGTATCAAAAAGCTTATCCAACACGATCAAGTGGGCTTCATCCCTGGGATGCAAGGCTGGTTCAACATATGCAAATCAATAAACGTAATCCAGCATATAAACAGAACCAAAGACAAAAACCACATGATTATCTCAATAGATGCAGAAAAGGCCTTTGACAAAATTCAACAGCCCTTCATGCTAAAAACTCTCAATAAATTAGGTATTGATGGTATGTATCTCAAAATAATAAGAGCTATTTATGAAAAATCCACAGCCAATATCCTACTGAATGCGCAAAAACTGGAAGCATTCCCTTTGAAAACTGGCACAAGGCAGGGATGCGCTCTCTCACCACTCCTATTCAACATAGTGTTGGAAGTTCTGGCTAGGGCAATCAGGCAGGAGAAAGAAATAAAGGTATTCAATTAGGAAAAGAGGAAGTCAAATTGTCCCTGTGTGCAGATGACAGGACTGTATATCTAGAAAACCCCATCGTCTCAGCCCAAAATCCCCGTAAGCTGATAAGCAACTTCAGCAAAGTCTCAGGATACAAAATTAATGTGCAAAAATCACAAGCATTCTTATACACCAGTAACAGACAAACAGAGAGCCAAGTCATGAGTGAACTTCCATTCACAATTGCTTCAAAGAGAATAAAATACCTAGGAATCCAACTTACAAGGGATGTAAAGGACCTCTTCAAGGAGAACTACAAACCACTGCTCAATGAAATAAAAGAGGACACAAACAAATGGAAGAACATTCCATGCCCATGGATAGGAAGAATCAGTATCGTGAAAATGGCCATACTGCCCAAGGTAATTTATAGATTCAATGCCATCCCTATCAAGCTACCAATGACTTTCTTCACAGAACTGGAAAAAACTACTTTAAAGTTCATATGGAACCAAAAAAGAGCCCACATTGCCAAGTCAATCCTAAGCCAAAACAACAAAGCTGGAGGCATCACACTACCTAACTTCAAATTATACTACAAGGTTACAGTAACCAAAACAGCACAGTACAGGTACCAAAACAGACATATAGACCAATGGAACAGAACAGAGCCCTCAGAAATAATACCACACACCTACAGCCATCTGATCTTTGAAAAACTTGACAAAAACAAGAAATGGGGAAAGGATTCCCTATTTAATAAACGGTGCTGGGAAAACTGGCTAGTCATATGTAGAAAGCTGAAACTGGATCCCTTCCTTACACCTTATATGAAAATTAATTCAAGATGGATTAGAGACTTAAATGTAAGACCTAAAACCATAAAAACCCTAGAAGAAAACACCTAGGCAATACCATTCAGGACATAGGCATGGGCAAGGACTTCATGTCCAAAACACCAAAAGCAATGGCAACAAAAGCCAAAATTGACAAATGGGATCTCATTAAACTAAAGAGCTTCTGCACAGCAAAAGAAACTACCATCAGAGTGAACAGGCAACCTACAGAATGGGAGAAAATTTTTGCAATCTACTCATCTGACTAAGGGCTAATATCCAGAACCTACAAAGAACTCAAACAAAGTTACAAGAAAAAAACAACCAACCCCATCCAAAAGTGGGCAAAGGATATGAACAGACACTTCTCAAAAGAAGACATTTATGCAGCCAACAGACACATGAAAAAATGCTCATCACTCACCATCAGAGAAATGCAAATCAAAACCACAATGAGATACCATCTCACACCAGTTAGAATGGTGATCATTAAAAAGTCAGGAAACAACAGGTGCTGGAGAGGATGTGGAGAAACAGGAACACTTCTACACCGTTGGTGGGACTGTAAACTAGTTCAACCGTTGTGGAAGACAGTGTGGCAATTCCTCCAGGATCTAGAACTAGAAATACCATTTGACCCAGCCATCCCATTACTGGGGATATACCCAAAGGATTATATGAATCATGGTGCTATAAAAACACATGCACATGTATGTTTATTGCAGCACTATTTCCAATAGCAAAGACTTGGAACCAACCCAAATGTCCATCAGTGACAGACTGGATTAAGAAAATGTGGCACATATACACCATGGAATACTATGCAGTCATAAAAAAGGATGAGTTTGTGTCCTTTGTAGGGACATGGATGCAGCTGGAAGCAAACTATCTCAAGAACAGAAAACCAAACACCGCATGTTCTCACTCATAGGTGGGAATTGAACAATGAGATCACTTGGACACAGGAAGGGGAACATCACCTATTGTGGGGAGGGGGGAGGAGGGAGGGATAGCATTAGGAGATATACCTAATGTAAATGATGAGTTAATGGGTGCAGCACACCAACACGGCACATGTATACATATGTAACAAACCTGCACGTTGTGCACATGTACCCTAGAACTTAAAGTATAATAAAAAATAAATCAATCAAAAAATTATGAGAAAAATAGTAAAAAAAAAGAAATTATAAAAAAAACAGGCTTATAAGTGTGACACACAACACTGAATAATGTCACAAATATATATTAAAATTACAAGATAAAGGCCGGGCACGGTGGCTCAAGCCTGTAATCCCAGCACTTTGGGAGGCCGAGGCGGGCGGATCACAAGGTCAGGAGATCGAGACCACAGTGAAACCCCGTCTCTACTAAAAATACAAAAAATTAGCCGGGCGCGGTGGCGGGCGCCTGTAGTCCTAGCTACTCAGGAGGCTGAGGCAGGAGAATGGCCTGAACCCAGGAGGCGGAGCTTGCAGTGAGCCGAGATCGCGCCACTGCACTCCAGCCTGGGCAACAGCGTGAGACTCCGTCTCAAAAAAAAAAAAAAAAATTACAAGATAAAACATAGCAGATGAAAGACCAAACAGACAACATCCACAGTACAGTGAATTGGTAAATAATGTCTATTCCTCCATTCACAAATCGAACACCATGCATTCATGTGCCAAATGATCTGTAATATGACGTCCTAGAATTATCAAGTATATCTCACAGTGTCTTAAAGTTAGATTACTATATAATAATGATTCACCTAAATGTATTTAATTATTCATATATATAGATAGATATAGGTATTTTTACACGCATTTTGGAGGAAAAAAGATATCACTACAAGTGAATTTTTTCACAGAACACCTATTACCATCTAATAGAATATTAATGTTCTAGTCAACACAGTTGGAAACTGCTCAGATAGATAATAGAAATCTGTTTTAGAGCTGAAAACAAATATTTCCTTTAGGATTATGAAGATAAGCAAACATTTTCCAAATTTTTTTTTTTTTTTTTTTTTTGAGACGGAGTCTGGCTCTGTCCCCCAGGCTGGAGTGCAGTGGCGCGATCTCGGCTCACTGCAAGCTCCGCCTCCCGGGTTTACGCCATTCTCCTGCCTCAGCCTCCCGAGTAGCTGGGACTACAGGCGCCCGCCACCTCGCCCGGCTAGTTTTTTGTATTTTTTAGTAGAGACGGGGTTTCACCGTGTTAGCCAGGATGGTCTCGATCTCCTGACCTCGTGATCCGCCCGTCTCGGCCTCCCAAAGTGCTGGGATTACAGGCTTGAGCCACCGCGCCCGGCCCCAAATGTTTTATCACATGATATTGAACAGGAAAGCATGTTTTGCTATTAGAAACCTATGCATGTAAGAAAACAAAAATTCTAAAAATGTTTCTATAACTAAAAGAATAGGTCAAATACACAGTTAAAATGTATATAATCAAGAATTCAAAAAAATTTCCCTGAGTTGAGATATAAGTCTACAACAAAAGAAAATATTTGCCATTAGGAACCACCATACCCTTAAATTTTCTTTCCCAATGTCTATTTCTCAACTTCATTTTAGTGTAAAACATAGGAAATAATTATTTCATAGTTAAATGCTTGTCTTTAGCCAATCTTAATCATGCTTATCAGGTAAAAAGATCTAGTTTTGTGTTCTGACATGAACCACTGTAAATATTTGGGAGAAACACTAAACTTGGCCATTCTCAGCAGCTGCTTTGTTGAAGAACTGTTGTAAAAGAAACTACTGATCTTTTAATTTTTCTAGTTGAGGTGAGTAAGACACACAAAGGTAAATGACATGAGTAACTGTTTCTGAATAGAAATAAGGTTCAAGCCAAAAAAAGAAGAAAAACTTGTGTATAAACAAAAAACACAACTGATAACTAAACCATCTGGTAGCTAATGAATATGCTTATTTTGGCAACACTGTTTCCTAAGGAAAGCAAATGTACTGCCATTGTTGAATCCAAAACAAATATTTCCTTGAGGACTCTGAAAATTATATGGTTCCAAATGTTTTATCATTTTTCACTAGGTCAGTAAATCTCCCTTAAGGAAGCATTTTTCTAGTAAGACAACATAACCATTCTGAATATGTTGCCATGGTCTACCTTGGAGTTGCAGTAAAAAAGATATGAAATTAGGCTACTCCAGAGAACTGATACCTTCCCCCTTCTTACATATATATAAGACACAGTTAAACAAACTTTTTGAGCAGTCTCAACTATTTAATAAATAAGAACACCACAAAATCTCTGGCTATGAACAAAAGAAACATGCCCTGAAGCCCTAGATATACTTAGTGCCCAGGTCACCCTCCTGCTGCTGCCTGCCCCTGCACTGCTGGAAGGCAACCTCCAGTGGTTTTAGGCCCTGCTCCCCTAGACGGCCCTCCACCTCCAAGTGTCCACCTTCAGGATCAGGGAGTCCTGGGTGGGCACAAGAAGCCTCCAGGTCTCCCAGTGAATGCGGAATGATTCCAACTCAGGTCTAAGCAAGCAGCGAAGATATTTATCACACAGGAGCCAAGAATCCCAGATCATTCACTCACCAACTATTTCTACTTTGCTACATGTTATTCTTCCCAAGGCAGAAATTTTTATCTTTATCAGGCAGAAACTAGTAAAACAAACAATGCAGGTTAGAGAAAGAAAAAAAAAAAAAAAAAAAAAAAAAAAAAAATATATATATATATATATATATATATATGGTATCTATCACATTATTAACTTGAACCATAAGAAAATACTGTTTTTACAAGTTAAAAATGATCAAATACTGGTTATTTCCTACGGTCCAACCTAACAGCTGTAGCAGCAAGTCTGAAAGCTTTGATACATCTGGGACATCACAGCACTTTTTGCAGAACATTGAAACTGCAGCAGATAAACTAGGAACAATTTTACTAGTAGAATATACCACAATATACATGTATGTGACATAAATGTGCAAGCAAGTGAACCCAAAAATCCCAACTGTTAATATAAACCTAATAACATCATCCACATAACTTTTGTTTACAGCATGACACCAGTAGACTGGTCTTCATGTAAAAATGGTGGTCAGGGGGAATAAGAGTATGAGACATGCAAGGGAAAATAAAGGGGATTCATTCAAGGGTCAGGGCTATTGTGAAGGTTTCAGGGACTCTTGCGGGATCTATGGGAAAAACAATCTCTGATTTCAGCTTCACTGGAGAAGACTAAGATGAAGTTTCTGGCTCCCTATGGCCAAGCTTTGCCACTGCCTGAATGCCTCAGGGTTATTGACAATCTGGTACTGAAGGCAGACTTCCAAAAATAGCTGCATCAGGAGCAAAGCCAAGTGCCTGGAGCAAGAACACCTTTTTCCCCTAACTCCTCAGCCTATATGCTAATCAACAGTGATCAAGTAAGACGATCAAAAATGCCCATTCTTAAATCAGCCTGACAAAATAATATCGATCAGACCCATTCAGATGCCCTATCTCCCTTAGGAAACCCAATACCTATAAAGCAGACTTGGTGTACTCTCACCATTAAAAGGATGCTGTCTACCTCCCTTCTCCCTTCATTACTGCCAGGTTATTGCATGTTTTTATTTAATAAACCTTCATCAGCTCAAATGAAGGGTTGTTATTAGTTGAGCTAACAGCAAATGATAATGCTCCAGAGAGATATCAGTGCTTGTTGGTGCATTAACAAAGAGAGGAGAAGGACTGAGGTCAAGCATGTGTCAATGTAAATGAGGCGATATCAGGTACTAAGGGCTTAATGCAATAGACTGCCAGGGAGATAATGGAATTTACAGGATAAGGCAAATTAGATGAAGTTATTGATAAGTGAATGAAGGGAGGGGGGCCTGCAAGATAAAGTGCTGTCAAAGAAAAGGCCCTTTACTTGTGAATTTCTTCTTTAAAGTATCTTCAGATCTAGCTTGGAAAATAAAACTCAAAAACAGGATCAAATGTGACTTCTTCCTTCATGAAAGATCTCATCTCATTACTACTATGAAATGCAGACTTGTTCTAAAAGCATACCACCTTACTAAGTTATTCTTAAGCATTCTTCGGGGTTCCCTGTTTTGCTGTTGGTTTTTTTTGTTTTTCCCCCTTAAACATCAGGGCATTCTGCCACAAATAATTCCCATATTTTATTAAAGAAAAAGTAATCTTTTTTTTCCCCTCCTAAAGTAGGGACAGACAAGTCTTCTAAGATACTCTATCAGCCTGAGCCTCACAGAACGGCAGTATCTGAGAGATGAAAAGTAAGAACTTTCTATTGAAAAAGACCTTTAAAGGTTGTCAAGACTGAGGTCCCACCCTAATTTCACAGATTAAAAAAAAGTGAGGCCTAGAATGGTATTTTTTTTTCTTAAGCTTTGCATTTCTCCCAAATTACAAAAATAATACCTACTCAACCAAGACAATTTGAAAAGCACAGAAAATTACAAAAGAAAAAGATCATCATATTGTCACTCATCTGTTGCAATAATATATAATATTTTAACCTAATTCCTTCCAATCATTTTTCCATGCAAAGTGTTTGCAAAAATACTTGTTTCTAAACATGCTTTTTCCATTTGGCAATACACTGGGAGCATGTGCCTATCCCTAAACATTATATTTAGTATTTTCTTTTGTTTTTTTTTCTTTTTGAGACGGAGTCTCACTCCGTCCCCCAGGCTGGAGTGCTGTGGCACAATCTCTTCTCACTGCAAGCTCCACCTCCCGGGTTCACGCCATTCTCCTGCCTCAGCCTTCTGAGTAGCTGGGACTACAAGCGCCCGCCACCACACCCAGCTAATTTTTTGTATTTTTAGTAAGACGGAGTTTCACAGTGTTAGCCAGAATGGTCTCGATCTCCTGACCTCATAATCCGCCCGCCTCGGCCTCCCAAAGTGCTGGGATTACAGGCGCGAGCCACCGCGCCCGGCCCTATTTAGTATTTTCATACTAGTCCATGAGTATGAATATACAATGACTTAAACCAATTCCCTACATTTAAGTCATTACTAATCTTTTTACTTTCATAGATCTTACTGTGATAAGTATTCTTGTATACATATTTGTGACACAAAACAGTTACAATTCTTAATTCTTTCCTTAAAATACAATTCTAGAAGTAGATCCCAAGTCCTAAGCTATGCACAGTTCTAGGGGTTCTGATGCATAATTCCACATTAAGAGCCTTATTTCTTCTAAAAGGCCTTGTAACGGATCTGTTCACAATTACTTTCCTGATGAAATTAAACTATACTTAACATGGTAAGAGAAATATAACTGTAAACTGCTCATAGGAAAACCTAGAAAAAAAACCTCTTTTGTTCCTAACCTCATGGTCCCTTCAATTCCCAGTTCCCATGGGTGCTCTGTAAGAGAGCATTAAAACCTAGGTTTCTACTACAAAATGCAATAGAAGAGACCACTAGAAAAGCCATTCTTTTTTAACAAGCGTCCTAAAGTCACTCACCCCGTCATGTTATTTGTTACTCTGGGACAAGAAAAAGTTACAGAACTCTCTTTTTAAGAGTTGGCAAAGGAGGTCTCAGAATCACTTCAGGCTCACACTTCAATCAAGACAATTTCGCCCACACTCTGCAAGAGCCCCAAATCCATTAGAAATGCTCAGCACTTACACAGCTCTTTACTAACATGAACTATTAAAATCCCACAAAGGATGATAGAGGAATATGGCTTTTTTCATTTCAAGAGCTAGGCAACCACAAGTAATTAGTATTGGGATGAATCTCAGAGAAAATAGACTTCTTTAACAAGCTCCTCCTATCTTGTCAAGCCAAGCAAAAGCTACTGATTAGCATTCTCAGACCATCATCAAGTTGAGACTGAAGTCCCCCATCAACAACATGGTTGTCATCAGCTGCAATTTACACAAATATCTAGTTCCCATCTGGCCACAAACTGACCAATCAAAAATCTGTTCAAGAAAGGTCATATGTGAGGTTGAAACCACAAATATGATGGAGGATGGCAGCAAATGACTTAGGCATTATTCTTTTTTTTTTTTTTTTTTTTTTTTTTTTTTTTTTTTTTTTTTGAGACGGAGTCTCGCTCTGTCACCCAGGCTGGGGTGCAGTGGCCAGATCTCGGCTCACTGCAAGCTCCGCCTCCCGGGTTCACGCCATTCTCCTGCCTCAGCCTCCCGAGTAGCTGGGACTACAGGCGCCCGCCGCCTCGCCCGGCTAGTTTTTTGTATTTTTTAGTAGAGACGGGGTTTCACCGTGTTAGCCAGGATGGTATCGATCTCCTGACCTCGTGATCCGCCCGTCTCGGCCTCCCAAAGTGCTGGGATTACAGGCGTGAGCCACCGCGCCCGGCGACTTAGGCATTATTCTTGACTTAGAACAGTCTTCCTGTAGACTCAAGTGTGCAAACACAGTCACACTTGGTTTATCTGATTAAAACAGGTATGCATTAATGATGGTAGCACCAGAATAGAAATGCTGCTCAGTGTAAACAAGCCCAGATTCCTGCATTTTCGTTTTACCTGGCACTAGGAAGTGACGACGATGATACCTACATCGTTTTAAGTTTTTATACTACTTTGTATTCTACAAAGCACTTTTCCTGTACTATATTTCACTTTTATTCTTATAACCATTCTATAATGTAGACAGGTAAGTATCTGTTTATCTGTTCTACAGATAAGGATACTAAAACAGAGAGATAAGTAATTTATTTATCTAAGCTCAAGGAACTGGTAAGTCATTGAATCAGGACTAGAACTAAGAATTCTTGCTTTTAAATCCACTTTGCTTTCACTATGACACACTATACACAGCCACCACTTGTCAATTAATAAATATATTCTCTAATTTCAATCCATTAAATCCCTGCAGTAGGTCATATCAGGACCCATAGCAAAGATACACAAATCAGAGCATCAAAGATGACAGCTCTGAAGAGTGCAAGTCAGTCCAAACCTGGAGAATCATCTTATTTAAAAACTAAGTGAGTTAACTACTGAATCATCTCATTTAACTACTAAATCTATTTGACCAAATAATCAGACTATAAAATCAGAATAAAAGCCAAATACTCATCAGCTCTATCCCAAAACTACAATAAAGTATGGCAACAAAGCAACTTCAAACAATAAACTTCTACATAAAAGTGCATATCACCATGTGATGTGTGTCTTACATAAATACTTGGTTTTCAACTACTTACCGCTGTCGCTAAATGAAGACAAGAAAAATAAGTTTTGCTGAATTCCACAGAACAAGCTACACTCTACACCAATAGTTCCAATTCTGTCTGCATATTGGCATTACCTGGAGAGTGTCAATAACTGAAGTCAGTGGCCCACCCCTAGAGATTTTTATTTAACTGGTCTGGGATGTCACCTGAGTGTAGAATTCTTGCAAGATCCCCTAATATGCAGTGTGGGAATCATTGCCCCACAGCAAGCAAGCCAAATGGAAACTGCTGAACCTCGTAGGCTTTAGTGCAATAAAACAGAATTTCCATTGGCTTTAAAATAAAAGAGGCAAATGAATAGCAGATTAAAAAAGCAAATTTTTTTAAAAAAGGAAAACTAACACAATAACCAGGTGCCTATCAAACAATCTGGTTTCCAAAAACCCCAACCTTCAAAAACAAACATAAATAAAAAGGGCCTTGAGCAGCATGAAAAATAGCTACTAAAAAGCCCTGCACTTTTACTCTATAAGAGAAAAATAAAGCTGTCACAAACTTACTCACTTAATTGTAGATATAAAAAAAACAAAGTTACTCGTTTTATTTTCAGCTTTTCCTAAATCTTTTTGAAGGGAAGAATGAAGGGGGGTCCCAAATGTGGCTAAAAGCAGCTACAGCTGACCACCCCTATTTAAATAGCAAAC
The DNA here is from genome assembly GCF_049350105.2 of Macaca mulatta. Taxonomy (NCBI): domain Eukaryota; kingdom Metazoa; phylum Chordata; class Mammalia; order Primates; family Cercopithecidae; genus Macaca; species Macaca mulatta. The sequence goes on along the minus strand of NC_133408.1, from coordinate 172,995,437 downwards.
CACACTACCCCTACCCCAACTCCCAGTCTCCCTGTCTTACTGTATTTTTCTCCATAGTACTTAATATAATATGAGAGACACTATTTGGTCACCATCTGTCTCTACCTACTAGCTAGTAATATCCTCCACGGTTAAGGCCACCTTCACACAAACACATACCAACAACAGAAGTTATCAACAATGGCATTATCACATGTTAAAGACCCAATCATTTGTCTCTTTATCAAAATATGTGCCAGATTCTTTCCTGATAAATTATTAGCATAGAATATTGGCCTCAGTCTTTCAAGCTGCTCTTCTACACTAGGAACAGATGGGCTTTAGTAATGGCTATTTCATTATTGATCACTGATATATTTTTATCATGTTGTGGAAAATCCATATGGAATATTGGAACATTGTTGTACAGTCGCTGAACCACTTTCAGGTTTAGTCCAATAAGCTCACTAGAATATTCCAGCTCCTGTTATCTACAGAGCTTTCACGTCGATACTTTTCCCAGAGTAATAAGAAAAAACAATTCTGTGAGATCTCAGAAACTTTCAAGCCAGATAAAAGGGATGTATGTATGTTTTGGTCCCCTTTTTTCTTGCTTGCACATTAATCATTTCACAGTGGATGCATGATCACCCATTCCTTGTGCATAAAGAAGAGAAAATAAGATCAGTCTATTTGCTAATGACACAGTTTTATTGACACAAATAGAAGCAACCTCACTGGTCCACTGGTCCTGCTATCTAAGCACTCACAGAAACAATAGCTTAACACCAACTCTTCTAACACTAAAATGTTCTGATGACAAACACCTTCCAGTAGTGACCTGGCTTATATCTAGTGATGATACCCAGTGGATTAACATATTTACTTACCTAAAAGCAGATTTTACAAGCTCATCTTGGATACTTTACCAACAAATTACATCGCTCATGATTATACAATCAATGGGTACCCTATGAACATATTTTTAATGTAAGCCGAGTAGGTAACTGATGACACAGAATCTGAAATTTGTCCATGCCGAATCCTAGAAATATAACAGAGAATTGTGGGTCTTGGTGGCCCATCTGTGCATATGTTAGAGCAGACTAGAATTGCTTTCTGAGAAAAGCCCTATCCACCCACAAGAGTTCCTTTAACTTTAAAAAAGGTGGGCTGGTCTTTCATTTAGGTATATCCATGTTGGGCCAAGAAGAAAAGGAAGCTAAACTGCTTAACCCAACCCTACTTCAACTTTTACTAGCTCAAAAGAAGTCCACCTCCGAGACAGTTCTTGAGATTATAACATGGAAGCAATCATCATATCATTTCCTACAATGTCAGTAAAATTTATCGATTTATTGTAAATAACATTTCAAAAACTTTATACTGCATATACTTTATGTACACAGTTTAATATCTCACTTAATCCATTCAACAACCCTTGGAGATATATTTATTATTCTTAACTCCAGCTTTTAGCAAAGATAAATTACTAACCACAAGTCATCCAGCTACTAAGAGCCAAAGCTGGGATTCCAGCATCAGACAACCTAATCCAAATTAAGACCCATGCTGACATTCACAACCCACCATGTTATCCAAATCCAAAGGATCTTGTTAACTAAAAATACTACAAATATACTTATTTTATTACATAAAGTCTTAGAAAACTATTTGATTAAATAGCCGCCCTACTCTCTCTATCCCAGATATGGCCACATTTTCACAGTGTAAGTGAAATAATTCCATTACACCATTCTCTCAGCAAAGCACTCTGGGATCCTCTGGGAAGAAGGCAGCTATATAAATATAAGTTGTTATTATAATTATCATAATAATCCTTATCTGACTATACAGCTATGGATTCTTTTTAAAAGGCTTATAAATAAAGACAGACAAAATGATTAAGAGACATTCAAAATCTCTACAATCTCAGGAAGGCTTAGAAATGAAAAAATTATTTTAGTCACAAGCCTTGTGACTGTCAGCTAAAGTGCTTCAAAACTATTTGCACTGGCTTGGTTTCCACTGATTGAATGCAATTATGAATTGACTTCTATGGGATGATAAATCAGAACTTGTGTAAGTGGTTTTCAAAGCTCATCTGTGCAATTTTAGTTTGATGCAGACTTCTACACAAATTTTCCCTTTAAAAAAAAAGTTTATGAAAATATTAACTATCATGAAATACCTTCCTGGTTAGCTCATGCCACTGGGAAGAAGCTGCTATTCTTATATTCATAATTCTTCCCAGAATTAATCACTCTTTGTACATTAGAACCAGCAGCTGGAGTGTTCTGAGTGATAATGAAACCTGTAACAAGGCATCTTCAGCCGTCTTTTCAAGACAATAAGGGAATTAAAATTTCAATTTAAATGCAGAGGTTTGAAACACGCTTCACTGGCAAAATTACTTCAATTAATGTGAGTGGAATACAAAGGACAGACTGCAGAAATGTGATGCTGCAACCAGAAATTATGTCATTAATGTGCTTGCATCAACCCAGCACAATGACTGCAAAGGTCTAATTTAAACCGTACATATCACAAAGCTACAGGCTACAATATTAATCAAGTCTCTGATTTCAATGTGACGGATACAGGCTTCTCGTTGGATCACTTTTAGCTTTTCATAAGCCAACAGCAGCTGTTTACCTTGAAGAAAGAAACAAAAGGCCAGACCTATTTGCAGACATTCCCTGTCATGACAATTTAATTATTTTATGCAATACTCGGGTTATCACATCAAAAGAAGAAACAAATATCTCACCTAGAAGCCAAGCCTATAGCTACCAGACCAGTCTGATGGTGAAGTAGGAACAGCAGGAGCTGCCAAGAGCAATGGGTCACCACAGAGTTATTTACTCTGGATTTATTAATCTATTCTGAGTAGGGATTAAATTACTAAGCATCTGCATCTGCCTTAAAATGGAAATGCAAAATCTTCTGACAAACAAATCCAAGGAAATCGGGGGTTTTGAAGACTAGATTGTTTTGTCTTCACTTTCCTCTGATGTCTTTTAGCAAAGATTTCTACTTGGACCCTTGAGATGCCTTAAGTAGATTTTACTTCTAATAGTACAGAACCATGGGGAAAGAAAATGTGATTGCTTTCCACGTGAAGTCCAATGAAAGAGCAATTATAGAGCTTACTACTCAATCTTATATACCACAGACCAAGTTGAAGATATCTCCAACCTTTTAAGTGCACTTTAAATCCTACCTTCATGAAATTTTTGCATATTGGGATATACAAATCATTGTTTTTTGGGATATGCCAACTCCCCAGAACATGCAAAGTTATAAAATGGTAATATCAGAAGTGGAGTTGTTGAGAGAAATAAGTTAACAAATGTAACATATTTCAGATAGTACCAGGCAGGACATAGTAAGTGCTCAATACATATTAGCTATTGTTATCATTGTCATTCATTTAATTACTACAAAAAGGAAAGGTTAGACACTAGAGAACCTTGCCATTAAAAAATAAATAAATAAATAAATAACCAGAGAAGAAAAAACAGAACAAAGCTCCCACAAAAGAAACACCTTTTTCTTTCTGTAGTGGTATTAAAGTCTTCCACATAGTCACCCATTTAGCTAATGATTTGTGAACTCTGACTATATGAGCTATGCTATGCTGGGAACAGGGCAGACAAAAATAGGTAAGAAACAACCCCCACCCTCAATGACCTACTACACCAACAAAAGGAATTATATATATTAAAATGAAACATACGAGCTTATGGAAACATAAAGAAAAGCACCTAGCTATCTGAATATCTGGGACATTCAAAGAGTTGATGAAATTTGAGCCAGGTCTTAAAAAATAAGTCATCACTTTTCAGGCAGACAGTATTGGGAATCAGTTCAGGGAAATATAAGGTCAATTAAAAAAGAAAAATACATCACATCCTTATGCACCAGCAACCAGTAACTAGAAACCTTAATAAATAAACAGCTACTGTTTTAAAAGACAACAGCAAAAAAATGTAATACCCAGAAATACATCTAACAAAATACATGCGAACCTCTAAGGACTATATCGCTAAGCATTATTAAAGGACACAAACAAAGATTTTAATAAATGAAAGGAATATGTTCACAGATAAGGAGACTTAACATTGCAAAGATAATTCTCTTAAATTCTATCTATTAGCTATTGAAGGTTCAAGTGATTCTCCAGCCTCAGCCTCCTGAGCTAGCTGGGATTACAGGCATGTAATCCCACCTAATTTTGTATTTTTAGTAGAGATGGAGTTTCACCATGTTTGGCCATGATGGTCTCGAACTCCTGACCTCAAGTGACCTGCCCACCTCAGCCTCCCAAACTGCTGGGATTACAGGTGTGGGCCACCATGCCTGGCCACAAAGACATTTTGAATAGCAACAGACAATCTCTTCACTTCCTATCAAGATGTATTATAAAGTTATAGGAGTTAAAACAGCATGGTTTGGGTGCAGGTACAAATAATACCATTAAACAAAATAAAGAGCTCAGAAACAGATCCATGCATACGTGAAAAGTTGCTGTGTAACCAAAATAGCATCATAAAATCAGTAGAAAAAGGATTCAATAAACAGCCTGAGCCAACCGACTATATAGAAGAAAGATAAAATCAGATCCTCAGTTGATACCATATATAAAAATGGACTTTTGATGGGTTAAAGAAGAAAACATAGGAGATTCTCTTATGACATTGGGATGGAAAAAAGTTTTCTTACATCAAAAATCACGTAACAGGCTGGGCACTGTGGCTCACAGCTGTAATCCCAGCACTTTGGGAGGCCAAGGCAGGCAGATCACTTGAGGTCAGGAATTCTAGACGAGCCTGACTCAACACAGTGAAAACCCATCTCTACTAAAAATACAAAAATTAGCTAGGCGTGGTGGCACACGCCTGTAATCCCAGGTACTTGGAAGGCTGAGGCAGGAGACACCCTTGAACCTGGGAGGCAAAGGTTATGGTGAGCTGAGGTCACGCCACTGCACTCCAGCCTGGGCAACAGAGTGAGACTGTCTCAAAAAAAAAAAAAAAAAAAAAAAAAAATCACATAACAAAAAATACTGAGAAATTGTTTTGCATTAAAATTTTTAATTTCTTTATAACAAAGACACTGTAAACAAAGGAAAAAGATAAATCCCGAATTGGGAGAAGATATTTGCAATCCATCTCTCAGACAAGAAGAATTAGTATCTAGAATATATAAACAACCAAACGGAAAACAAAACAAAACCTCCAGAAAATGTGTCTTACACACTCACTCTTTTCTGGACATGACTGTTCTTCCTCCCCATTCCACCCCCACTGCCCCAACCAGATAGTTTTATTGATGATTATCATACCCAACCTGGCTCAATCTAGCTCCTAACCCTAGAATTCTGAATTATGGGAAAAAAAAAAAAGAGCATTTTCTTCTGTAAAGGTGGAAAGATGTAGACATAGCCTATGCCCCCTGTTTTCTCTCAATACCCAACCTCCTCCCTCACACATGAAGAGACCAGTCTTCAGTAGAACAATGAAGAGGGTATGCAGAGAAAACACACAGGTGACATTCCACATACACTCCTGTTCCTTTGGCAGACTGGTTACATGAGTCAAACAATTATTTTCACTTAAGCTAGCTAGAGGTGAATTTCTGTAACTTGCAACCAAGAATTTAAAGAAGTTATTCAATGAGTCTTGAGGAAAATATGTTAGAAAAAAAGGAACAGTATTCATTATTGATTAGCCTTTAAGTAAATAAATTGATTAGCCCTTAGGTAAATAAATTAGCCCTACAAAGACCATTACACAAAAATCTGAAATCCTAAATGAACATAATTAACAAATAAATTCTAACAACCTATTTTAATCTGTGGCACTTACTTAAAAGCAAGCCCACTCCAAAAAATTGTGATTCAAATAGATGTATATTTGCTACACAAATATATACATGCTTATCTGATTGCTGAATCTTGATGATTTAACACAAGTATGCATTCATAATGCATAAATCAACACTAAAGGTGAAAAGTAATTTTTTTCTACCAGACACCCTATAGTCATTATTACTAAAGAAGAAGCCACTTTGAATAAGATGCTGAAAATAACCAATTCTTTTGTCACTCCCAAGAGTCAATCTTTTTTTGTTGCTTTTTGGGATTCTTTTTGAGACAGAGTCTTGCTCTATCACCCAGGCTGGAGTACAGTGGCACGATCATGACTCACTGCCGCCTCAAACTCCCAGCCAAGGGCCAACCATTATTAATCTCCTTCCACTGTGGAAACTGACCACTCAGTCTTATCACATAACCAGGTTTTAATATCTCATAGAATATCATGGCACTTCTCACTCCTTGGTTACCAAATTTCCTTAAAAAGCTTCTTATGAAGGACTTTTAGCCAAATTCTTCTTGGAAGTCTGAATGAATTAGAACCACTTAGAGCATTTAATCTGTGTCTCTACCAATTCTCCTCAGTGTTTTTTCCAGTGTTAAAGCCAATCTAATTTGGTGAAACAACAGTAAAGGTGAAACACCTACTGTGAGGAAGAAAAAAACAACAATTCAAATACAGCCCATCTGCTGCTGAGAGCTCCTATAGAGAGCTTCCTTAGCCAACTCTGAATGAGACGGAAGTGGGACCGGGTGGGTAGAAGGGAAGGGGGAAAGAGCAGCCCTCTCTAAGAGCCACAGGCCCTGGGAAAGTTAGGATTATTAGGGAGCAAACTCTGTGTTTCTATTTTTTATTCATCTTCTTGACACTCAGCCACATGAACCACCAACTGCATCCTTCTGGGAACTTTCAGCAATTCAAAAAGGAGCATACACAAAGGACTAAGACAGAAGCTAAAGGCTAGATTGTGGAGTACTCTTGCTCAATAAAGTTGCTTCCAGCATTAGTCTCCCAAAATTTTATTTCTTATCAATTTCAAGGAAAAGAACAAAGCCCTAATGTAAAAATTTCTTCAAAAAATGTGTGGAACACTAGTCTATAAATCTTCAGAAGTTCTGTATTATATAGATTTCATTTAAAATTGGATTCATTAACTATTTTCCTCTGAAGTTAAAAAACACCTCTCATTACCATTCTAACCTGATTTAAGTACTGGTTTCTTACTATTATATTTCTTCCCATTGTTACAAAGGCAGATAATACATAAATAATAATCACCTACCATTTCAAACACTGGAATTAGAAAGAGAACCAGCCAGGCTTCACCTGCAAGGGCTCATGCATCCCAAGAGGGCAGTTTGTAATGTGCTACACGCATTACAGGATTCAGAGAGAACAAAAGAGAGTGCTTTTACATCTTAACAAAAATGACCCTTAGCACAGGCTGTTCTCTTACCAGCATGTCAGTGGCACTGAGATAGTGCTTGCTGGCCATGCACTGTTCCAGTTTTTGAGGCACTTGCTTGATATTCTCAATTTCATCCAGCAAGTTCAGGACATGCTTATGCTCAATTCCTTCAATCCATAGTTTCCGAAGCTCATCCCGTTTGCAGTGCAGCAGCATCTTGCATGAAAGCAGGTTCTCTTTTACCTACAATAAAACAGATTCAGTCTTGGGTCAGTCCAAAGTCTTGCCAGTCTAAACCTATAATCTGGTTAGTAGTCTTCACTGGTACTACTGTATGTAGCAGTTCCTAATTCCCACTGCCACTTACTCTCCTTGGTCTGCCTCCAAAATTCTAATCCTGGTTCTGACATAGCCTCACTTGGGCACATCTCCACCTCTCTCTAATTTCTCTCCCATGAAATGAGAAAACTACTCCCAACCTACCTTTTCTAGATTACCTTTGAGTAATCTAGAAAAAATTACTAAAGAGAAAGCACTCTGAAAACATGAAGTACCTCATAAATATTAATATACCTAAAAGGGGAGTGATCAGTGTAAGAGTCCATGCTACTATACCTTCCCCAATCCCTGCAAATCTCCTATCCAGCTGATAGGTCACTTGGTCCATGCTTCTAGCTCTAGAACTCCAGCTGAAGTTTAAAACCAAGAAACTGGGTGCTCAACTTAACTGACTAAAATAAAAATAACCCCAGCTTCCAAAAGAGAGTAGGCACATCCAGAGATAATCTCAAAATAAAAGGACGTACCAAGGCTTTTTTGCCTTGCATTCTGATTATTAGATATTAAATAAGACAACCTCCACCACCTGTAGATCTGCACGGTATAGCGACTAGCATACGCAAAACATGACAAAATAAAAGGGAGAACAGAGGAATGGAGGAGGTAGTTGTGATGCACGTGATAGAAGTAAGTTTTTATTTGCTCCTCTAATTGAAAATTTTCCATTTTTGGAAAATGGAAATGACAGCCATGACAGAATGGAATGACAGCCATTTTCCAGCAACATGGAAAAATTTTAAAAACCATGATCTTTCAAAATTCACAGAACTACTTTCATATATTTTTGATAGTCCTCACATGTATGTTATTTAAATTTGAGTTTAAATATTTCTTTACAGTTTTGTGTCTGGTTTATGTTTGAGGTAAAATTTATCCATGAATGCATCTCAAGTGTACCACATGGTAAGTTTTGGCAAATGCGCCCACCTGTATAATCCAAACCTTCATCAATACATGGGACATGTCCATCAGCGCAGAGTCTACCATACTTTTGATAACTGAAAATCTGTATTGTTCTTCTACAAGATTTGATGTGGTGATGAAAATATTCACTGACACTATGCCTCTGGTGATTACAAAACTAAATTTCAACATTCATCCAACAAGTATGGAAAATATGAGGACAAAATACCAAGATTAAAAGGTTTCTTGAGAAAGCACCTAATCCCTTCCTACAACTTCATGACAACACCTAAATCATGTTTCTATGAAACTCTCCCATGTTAAAAAAAAAAAAAAAAAAAAAAAAAAAGTCTTGAATAAGAAGACCTTGTAACCTCTCTTAATAAATATAATAGACTGATTATTAATTTGGGGGGTCATAGAACTCTTTGAAAATCTGATGAAGATAATTCCAATTATTTCTACTCCCTCCTGCAATCCCACCAAAGTAATAGCAAAGAAATTTTTTTAAGCATAAAAAGAGAGAACAGAGAAGAACAGCAGCAAATAAGAGATGATAACAAAACTGTGGAAGTTAGCAAGAAGATGGACAGTAGGCAACTAAATTAGCAGGCCAGAGAAATCTGAAAACCTTAGCCTGGAGCAGGATTTGCTAATATCAAAAAGGAGGCACCAAGTATACTAAAGGCAGGGGTACTGGGTTAAAAGTTTCCATAGGAGTATTTTGAGCCCCAAATCTCCATCAAGCCACACACATAGGCAATTCCCTCCCCACAGCATTGGCCAAATTGGGAGCAACTGAATTGGAAAGGATCTAGACAAGGAAATGTCAGGTATGGTTGAGCGGAGGGCATGAGACACTACACAGAAAACAGGAGGATGAAGACAAAGTAGGACCTATTAAACAGTTAGATCCTCAGCCCCCATGGACCCTCGGTCTCTGTCAACAGTTAGGCTCCAAAACACTGGCAGCTTGACTTTTCACCCCAACACAGGAGACGTATGGCTTCTCCCTTGGGAAAGTCAACTGGTCCAAGTGAAAAGGCTTATACAGATAGTGACATCTGACGATTCAAGGAAGAAACTGATGAGTCCCTACCCAACAATCATTATGGACAAGCTCCATAATATGTTCTGAGCTTCCAATCAGCTTTGTAGTGCCTGCCTCTTACATACAAACGGTTAGCCAAGGATCACCAGACATTCACAGAAAGCCTGCAGAATGGAATGACGGGCATCAAAACAAAAAGAGAAAATTACTGAAGCAGGACATGAGGGAACAGAAACTGCAGGAAAGATAATTTTGTTAAACGATAATTAACATCCTTAGGAAAAATAAAAGAAGCTATTACATCAATTAACCAAGGACAGAATGATACAAACATGAAAAACAACTCTTAGAAATTAAAACAGAAATTTTAAAAATCAAATTGAAAGGTTAGAAGGTATCCTTGAGGAAATCTCCAAATAGGAAAACACCAAAAAATGAGATAGGAGGTAAAACAAAACAATGGGATTGATCCAAAAGGTCCAACACTTACCAGATAGGAGTTCCAAGGAAGGAAAAGTGAAAAAAATGGAGTCGAGAAAAAAAGTTTTAAAATAATTAAATAATTAAATAATTTTTTTAAAAAACTGCCTGCCCGGGGCAGTATCTTACTATAATCCCAGCACTTTGGGAGGCTAAGGTAGAGGGCTGCTGGAGCTCAGGAGTTCAAGACCAACTCTGGCAACACAGGGAGACCCTGCTTCTACAATAAATTTAAAAATCAGCCAGATATGGTGGCACATGCCTGTAGTTCCAGCTATTCAGGAGGCTGAGTTAGGAGATCACTGGAGCCCGGGAGGTTGAGACTGCAGAGAGCCATGATCGTGCCACTGCATCCAGCCTAGGCAACAAAGCAAGACTCCAGCTCTTTTTTTTTTTTTTTTTTTTTAATAAAAAAAGAAGAAAGAAAAAAAAATGCCAGAACATGCCAAGACATAAGTTTTCAGATTGAAAAGGCACACCAAGTACTCAAGAAAATGGAAGGCAAAAAGGCCCAAGTCAGGACACATTATTCTGACATATAAGAACACAAGGGATAGAGAGACAATCACAAAAGCTGTCAAAGAAAAAAAGGAAAAACCAGGACCTATACAAAGGCTTGTGAATCAGAATGACATCAGATTTCTCTCAGCAGCAACATTAAAAGCTACAAGACAAAGGAACGATAAACCTTCAAAATTTTAAGAAAGAATTATTTCCCAGAAGAACTATCAATCAAATATAAGGAAAGAATAAAGACATTTTCAGGCTTGCAAGCTCTCAAAAACTCAACTTTGTATGCACCATATCTCAGCAAACTACTGAAGAATGTGTTCCACCACTACAAGAGAAAACAGAAGAGAAGAAACAAGGGATCCAGGAAACACAATACAGAAGAAAGGTAACAGGACTATCCAATCAGCAACTCCAGAAAAACAACAACACGCGCACACAAGAAAAAACATAATCATAGTATGCTGTATGGCTTAGATGTACATGTTAGTGTAGTTATAAAAAGGCAAGCACTGATCATCTATTTAACCAAAACTAGAATACAACTATATAGAGAGGATGAAGGAAGAGGATGTGGTAGGATGGGGAGAGACTGGGAAGCGGGCTAAGGCCTCATCTTCCGTAATTGGAAGTTAATACATAACATTTAAGAAAAAAACACACACAGCACAAGCATACTATTAGAAATAGAAATACCTAAAAAAGAAAAACTAAAAAAGTCGGCACCTCTGAGATGTTAGAACTGGGACTGGGGTAGGATGAGGTAGGAGAGTCCAGTCTTTTATCATCATTTGCGGCTTTATTTGACTTTTAAACATATCTCTCCGGCCGGCCGCGGTGGCTCACACCTGTAATCCCAGGGCTTTGGCAGGCCAACGTGGGCAGATCACGAGGTCAGGAGATAGAGACCATCCTGGCTAACAAGGTGAAACCCCCTCTGTACTAAAAATACAAAAATAAAATTAGCTGGGCGTGGTGGCGGGCGCCTGTAGTCCCAGCTACTCCGGAGGCTGATGTGGGAGAATAGCATGAACCAGGGAGGCGGAGCTTGCAGTGAGCTGAGATCGCACCACTGCACTCCAGCCTGGGTGACAGAGCAAGACTCCGTCTCAAAAAAAAAAAAAGCACATCCCTAAAAGCCATTCCTAGATTCTACTGTAGTTCTTAGTCTCTAGGTTAAGGACTCCAGCTATTAAATCATTCCATTTTAAATCTTAGTTCAAATCTGTTAGAATCTTGATTTCTGATATCCTGCTCATAGCACCTTGCTAATATAGTTCTCAGCTTTTTCCTCTATGTGTAATGGTTACCATGGAAACAATTAAAAATAAATTTTATGTCATACAACACCCAACTAGGCTCTTGATCGAGAGTGGGGGACAAACTTACAGAGTGTCAGTAAAGCTTGGCAAACTCCTATCTGATTGGAAAAAGACAATTGTGTCATTTCACACTCGGATATGTACAATGTAATCAGCTCACTCATTTTTGCTTACTACATGGAAAGAAAAGTGAAGTAGAATTTGTTGGGGGTAAACAATTGGCATCAGTCTGTGTAGAAAATGACCACACCAAGATTCTCTAAACTGAGGTAACAAAGCTACAGACCAAAAAAACTACAGGAACTTTTAATACTAAATTGCCCTGAGGTTTTTGCTTTATGATTAGAAAGTCACAGTCGTAAAAAGTGTTATTTTAGAAGTTGCGGGATAGGGTCAGTCAGCCACAAAAAGGAAGAAATAATGAAGAATCACAAAAACATTATGCCAAGCAAAAGAAGCTAGACACAAAAGAGGGCATAACATACAAAGTTCCAGAACAGGCGAAACTAATCCATAGCGCCAGAATTCAAATCAGTAGTTGCTTGGAGCAGGATGTGAGAGAGAACCGACTGCAAAGAGGCAGGAGAGAACTCTGGGGTGATGGTAACACATTCAGTGATATATACGTTTGCCAAAACTCATTGCACTGCACTCTGAAAATATGGCATTTTACTGTACGTAAACTATACCTCAATAAAGATGGAAAATACAGCCACTGTGGAAAATAGTATGGAGTTTCCTCAAAAAATAAAAAAATAGAACTACCATATGATCCAACAATCTCACTACAGGGTCTATATCCAAAGGAATTGAAGTCAATATGTCAAAGAGATATCTGCACTCCCATGATCACTGCAGCCTAAGTGTCCATCAACAGATGAATGAAAAAAGAAATATGGTATAAGCACAATGGAACGCCATTCAGCATTTAAAAAGAAGGAAATCTGTTCGGGCATGGTGGCTCACACCTGTAATCCCACCACTTTGGGAGCCTAAGGTGGGTAGATCACTTGAGCCCAGGAGTTTGAAACCAGCCTGGGCAACCTGGTGAAAACCCATCTCCACAAAAAATTAGCTGGGCATAGTGGCATGCACCTGTGGTCCCAGATAGCGGAGGAACTGAGGTGGGAGGATCGCCTGAGCTCAGTAAGTCAAGGCTATAGTGAGCCCCAAGATCGCGTCATTTACTCCAGCCTGGACAACAGAGTGCGACCCTGTCTCAAAAACAAAAGGAACTCTTGTCATTTGCAACAACACGGATGAACCTGGAGGACATTATGTTAAGTGAAATCAGCCAGACACAGAAAGATGAATATTGCATCATCTCCCTTACACGTAGAATCTAAAATAGTCAAACTCATAGAAGCAGAAAGTAGAGCAGTAGTTACCAGGGGCTCGGAGTGAGAGGACGGGTTGAGAAGATGTTGGTCAAGTGATACAATACTTCAGTTAGACAACAGAAGTAAGTTCAAGAAACCCATTGTACAACACGGTGACTACAGTTAATAACAATGTATTGTATGCTTGAAAATTGATGAAAAGGTAGATTCTAAGTATTCTCACCACAAATAACTGACAAGCATGTGAGGTGATGTGTATGTTAATTAGCTTGGTTTAGCCATTCCACAAGGTATATGTATTTCAAAACAGCATGCTGTCTACTACAAACATATGTAATTTTTGTCAATTTTTTTAAATTAAAAAATAAAGTTTTTTTTTAATGGGAAGAAACAGGGCTATACCCATCAATGAATAATAACATTCACATGTTAGAAAAGTATCAAATAACACTGAATCATTTATTTCTCAAAACTCTGTTCTACTTTTATAAATGTGATGACAGTATTTTCATTTCATTCTATTTAATGTATAAGTATAATTAAGATTGAAAAATTATGTTACTCCATTTCTTCCTTAAACAAATGCATGAAAAGTCAGGTTGTTCAAACCACGACATCAAGTCAGAGACAAATTTCCTTTGCTTTCTCAGAGTTTTAGTAACTTCACAGTTGCTCATAATCACCTGTTCAGCAATAGCTAGAATTTCACAAAAACTACAAGTCACCCTAACTAGAGACTATTAGAAAAAGAGAAAAGAAGGAAAACAGGGCTCAAGAGGCTATTGTGAATAGAAATGTGAGATGACACAGACGGCAGCGAAGTTGAGATTTTTGCAGCCCTCTCTTGGAAAAGATAAAGGGGTGAGAAAAGCAAAGTGGGGCTTTGAATAAAACTGCCTTAGCATTTGTGAGAGGAAGACCAGAGAGATATAGAGAGAGAGAGGGGCTGATACACACAGGCCTGGGGAAGGTCATAACTTTTAACTCATAAAATCAGAAAAGTACTGAATTTGGCTGGGCGTGATCGCTCTTGCCTGTAACCCCAGAACTTTGGGAGGCCAAGTTGGGCAGATTACCTGAGGTCAGGAGTTCAAGACCAGCCTGGCCAACATGGTGAAACACCACCTCTACTAAAAAATATAAATATTAGCTAGGTGTGGTGGTGGGTGCCTATAATTCCAGCTACTTTGGAAGGTGAGGCAGGAGAATCACTTGAACCTGGGAGGCGGAGGTTGCAGTGAGCCGAGATCGCACCATTGCACTCCAGCTTGGGCAACAGAGCGAGACTCTGTTTCCAAAAAAAACAAAAGAAAAGAAAAGTACTGAATTTGGATCAAGAAAAACATAAAGAAGTGAGGGAATGCCTCTGCGTATGCATATTATCTGTAATAAAATACAACAATGTGCAAACAGCTCATTGAAACTATAGACTAGAAATATCCTGAAAAATTCTCTATGAGGCAAGGATAGTAAATGAAAATTAATGTGTTGACATCATTCTTAATTTTAAAAGTATAAAATATTGAGATGTGTTCTTTGTTTTTGTTGAATTTTGTTGGCAAAAGTAAATCTACATATAAGCACTATCATAGGTTTTCTCCTGCCATAAGAGACCAACCCAATTTTTCCCATGGAGTCTTACAGAAAGCACCTAGAAAGAACAAACCTTGGAAATACCATTCATTGTTCTGTTTAAAAGCCTTTTAGAACTATAGATCATTTTTAAATTACCTTCAAACTTGTATTGCCTGTGCTTTCTTTCCCCGGGTTTTTTCAGTTGCCATTCTAAGGTCTGAAATTCTGAGAGGCTCCCCTCAACGCTTTCCAATACGTTCCTTTGAGCTGCAGAGCCTAAATACAGTACACAAATACACATACCTGAACTTAATGGAAAGATCACCTCATGGTTCCTGTGACTGCATTAATGTGCTCTAGAGTGCTGCACACATTTAAAATTATATCTCATTATTACCCACTGTTTAGCATGTCCATTTCTAGAAACCAAAGGCCTTCTCCCTTTCTCATACAAGTGGCTAGAATTTTCCATCTTATATTTGGGCTGTAAATAACTTCCTACCAAACCTTGTTGTTCTACTAGGACATTTTTAATATTAAGGCTATTCCTCGTTCCAATTCTACCTTTCAAGGTATAATCTCATTTAAAAGCCAGAATTATTTTAGGTATATATTAAATAATAAATGTTTCATTACTCAATGATTAAGCCCTAACAACTTCACTTGAATAATCGTGTACAGTTATTTCTCATTATAGGCAAGAAAAATGAGATTCAAAACTTGATCTAGTACCAACAAGGTGGTCAAAATTGGGATGAAATGTTAAGTGTTTGTTTGCACATCACAACAAAGCCAGGTATCTCCCTTCAACCTACCCTGCTGCAGCGATAAGCATTAGACTACTCTGTAACTTTAAAGAAATCTGAGGTCATCTCATTCACCTAGTACACCATAGAGAAACACACCAATCCATTTGGCCCAAATCCCCAATTTGTCTCAACTCATATCCATCTATTTTGTTGCTGCTGCTATAATAAGCCGGTCGGTCATTATTATGAGAGAACTGGCAAGACCTATGGAATTGGAGGTTTATCAACGCAATAACATCTCATTTTAAGAAATTTTACAATGCATTCAAAAGTAATAGAACTGCCCATTTATTTTGCTTATCGTCCACATTACTTGACCTGATCAATTGTACATGGTATCAAGGCTGAGCCTATGAGCCTTCTGTTGAGATCTCGACTCTACAAAAACAATTTTAAAATTAGCTAGGCATGGTGGTGAGTGCCTGTAATCCCAGCTACTCAAGAGGCTGAGGCAGGAGGATCCCCTGAGCTCAGGAGTTTGAGGCTGCAGTGAGCTATGATGGCACCACTGCACTCCAGCCTGGACAACAGAGTGAAACCCTATCTCTAAAATAAATCAATAATTAATTTTTTTAAAAAAAAGCTTGGACCATCAGGGAAGAAAGTTAAATCCATCTGTCAGCTCATTTTTATACTCAAAAACATAGAATCTACCAATATAATATAAATCAATATATGAAAGTAATGTCAAAAAATGAGACGTGTAGGCCACGCACAGTGGCTCACACCTCTAATCCCAGCACTTTAGGAGACCAAAGCAGAAGGATCACTTGATGGAGTATGAGACCATCCTGGGCAACATACGGAGACCCAGTCTCTGCAAAAAAATCAAATATTAGCCAGGCATGGTGGAATGCACCTATGGTCCCAACTACTCAGAAGGCTGAGGCAAGAGGATCACCTGAGTCTGGGAGGTCGAGGCATCGGTGACTCATGATGGTGCTACTGCACACCAGCCCGGGTGATGGAGAGAGACTCTGTCTCAAATGGGAAGCATAAACAGTTCTGTGGTCTCAAGCTTTAAAAGGTGGCAATGGACAAATATGAACATCTTCATTTGCCTTGGTCCCCACTGAAATCTATTCCCAGCACAGCAGCTAGAGTGGGCCTTTTAAAATGTTAGCCACACCATGTTATTCCTGTGCTCAAAGCCTTACAATCAATACTGACAGTTAAAATCAATGTCTTTCCAGTGACCTACAAGACCCTACATGACTTCCATCCACCCACCCACCACACCACATGCCCTAGCTCTCTCATCTCTCTCCTGCCACTCTCCCCATGCCTCATTTTGCTTCAACCTCACCAACCACCTTGCTGCTGCTCCCAACCTCCAATCATGCCCCTGCCTTAGGATCTGGGCACCTGCTTCCTTTCTTCCTGGAATGCTCTTCCTGACACTCTCCTTAACCTCCTTCAGATGTTGGCTCATACAGGACCTCAGTGAAGCCCTGTCTGGCCAACCCAGCTAAAACAGCAACTCCCTAGTCTCCTCTCCTTGGTGGGGGGGTGGGGGTGTGTGTAGCACTTCTCACCATCTGCTATACCACACTTTACTCATATATTCACTTATAGTCTATAGTCTGTCTCCCCCAAGTAGAATGTAAACTCCACAAGGACAGAAATATTTGTGTTTTCCCAGTTAGAATGGCAATCATTAAAAAGTCAGGAAACAACAGGTGCTGGAGAGGATGTGGAGAAATAGGAACACTTTTAACACTGCTGGTGGGACTGTAAACTACTTCAACCATTGTGGAAAACAGTGTGGCAGTTCCTCAAGGATCTAGAACTAGAAATACCATTTGACTCAGCCATCCCATTACTGGGGATATACCCAAAGGATTACAAATCATGCTGCTATAAAGACACATGCACACATATGTTTATTGCGGCACTATTCACGATAGCAAAGACTTGGAACCAACCCAAATGTCCATCAGTGACAGACTGGATTAAGAAAATGTGGCACATATACACCATGGAATACTATGTAGTCATAAAAAAGGATGAGTTTGTGTCCTTTGTAGGGACATGGATGCAGCTGGAAGCAAACTATCTCAAGAACAGAAAACCAAACACCGCATGTTCTCACTCATAGGTGGGAATTGAACAATGAGATCACTTGGACACAGGAAGGGGAACATCACCTATTGTGGGGAGGGGGGAGGAGGGAGGGATAGCATTAGGAGATATACCTAATGTAAATGATGAGTTAATGGGTGCAGCACACCAACATGGCACATGTATACATATGTAACAAACCTGCACGTTGTGCACATGTACCCTAGAACTTAAAGTATAATAAAAAATAAAAAAAAGAAACATTTGTGTTTTCTTCGCTTCTATACCTGAAAATCTAGAACAATCCTCAACACAAAGTAGACACTCAATACATAGAGACTACATAAATGTTGTTCAACATTATCTATTTGTTCGTTTTCTGTCCTCTCCTTTGCACATAAGCTCCATGAGGACAGGAACTGGTGTTTCCCATTTGTACAGCTCTAGCACCTAAAACAGAACCAGCAACGTAGCAGGCACTCAACAGATATTTGCTACATGAATCCTTATTATTTTGGCAGAGAACACAAAGAAAATTTCAACTCAGATCTATACATTCTCAGCATCTTGCTTGGCTCTGAGATAACATAGCCCAAACGTTACTGAATCATCCATGTTTTCACTTTAAAAAAATACATACCTATATTTCATATATAATCCAAAGTGCAATTAAAAGCCAAAAATGACAAGAAAAGATTAGTGAGAAAACATCAGTGTTTCCTTGGTGATAAGAAATGGACTGTCATGGTACAAAATTGTCAAAAACAAATTCATTTTCATTTTCCCCCAACACTTTTATTTTCCCATTAATCAATTATTAAAGGCTCTTTTGAAAAGAGCTTTGACCCTTTATTTCTCTTCCCAATACTGAAGTTAATTCATAACCCAGAATAGTATGACATTTACTTTCTTGACAACTATCAGATATAATAAAGTTTTGTTATTTTCTTTTGCTCAAAACTCAAGCATACTGAAAATGAGGACGGTCAGAAATGTGGCCACTAAAACAAATGTGAAATGATCAAGACGAGGCTCTTTTTCAATATCAGGAGAACATTGTTTGTTTGCAGCAAAGATGCTATTGACTCAGAGTGATGGGAAGCAAAGCAGAAGTCACTGCTGGTGCTTCCCGTGAGATAAGGACAATGTCTTTTCAGTCAATCAGACTAATCAGAAAACACAAATACCATGAGGTCCTTCACCTTTGCTGTGATTACCCGAGGCAAAGCCAGAAGGTCAGCAGCTCTATACATTCATTGACCCCTCCTGAGCTTAGTATATTAGGTCAAAATGGACTACAGTTTACTTTAAATCTAGAGCAAGTGATCTATAACTTTACCTAGTTTCACAGATAAATCCATAGGATGAACTCAGCACTTGTAAAGGCAAACATTTATAGTATCCCTTTCAAAAATGCCCAGTTATAGCCAGGCGTGGTGACGCATGCCTGTAATCCCAGCTACTCGGGAGGCTGAGGCAAGAGAATCACTTGAACCCGGGAGGTGGAGGTAGAGGTGAGCTGAGATCGCACAAATGCACTCCAGTCTGGGCAACAAGAATGAAACTCCGTCTCAGAAGAAAAAAAAAAAAAAGCCCAGTTAATTTTAAAATGTAGAGAGGTCAACATGTGGCTTCCAAAAAGGTTAAGAGTATACTGATTCTGGAGCTAGAGCTACACTCTTAGACATTGAAAGTCATATACCATCAGTATTTGTAGAAGCATAATTTATATATCTGCTTACAAAATCATAATGTAAGATCTAATGGACACAAAACAAAACATGAAGATGCCATATGCACAGCTGTTACTGGGCAGATACAGGCCAGACAGTCCCCTAACCAATCTGATAGCATAGGGCAGTGAATTTTAAATCACGGTCTATGCATCCCTCAGTCCCACAGTGGTGGGGAGAACCAAGCATGATGCTTTGGACCTCTCACCCCAAAACCAAATAAGAGGAGAGCATTGCCTCTCCTAATGATTGATATGTTGGTATTCTGCAAAATATCACCCAAAAAAAAAAGTTTCTGCTGCTTTAAAAATGCCTGAAAATCAGCATCAAAGGCCTTAGAATCAGGGAGATTAGAGTTCAAATTCTAAATTCATTGAGATGATTGGACATAATCATCCCTTGCAAAGACTCAGTGTTCATTCAGTAAGTGGTGGCAATTATTGTTATTTATCACAGAGTAGTACTGAGCGGTATTAAAGGAGTGATCTCAAAATACACAGTTAAAAACCATATAACTATAATGTTATACTACATAACCCTTATTTGATCAGTTCATCCTTTGGCCAATTATGAAAATACTCCTTACAAAACCATTTTATCCTTTAGGTACAAAAGACATAGTACCCAAGAACCAAGATTTTTCTCTAGGACCTAATGCAAAAGGAAGAAAGTGGGGGTGGGGAGCAAGATGGGGTAGGAGAAGAGAGAGAAGGGGAGAAAGAACGTGGGGGAAGGAAGAAAGGAAGGAGGAGAAAAAGGGAGAAAAACAACAAATAAAAGAAAAATTGTTCCAAAACATGAAAATAAAACTACAAAATAAAAATTAATGGCAGGGTGCGGTGGCTCACGCCTGTAATCCCAGCACTTTGGGAGGCCCAGGCAGGAGGATCACGAGGTCAGGAGATCGAGACCATCCTGGCTAACACAGTGAAACCCCGTCTCTACTAAAAATACGAAAAAAACATTAGCCAGGCGTGGTGGCGGGCACCTGCAGTCCCAGCTGCTCGGGAGGCAGAGGCAGAAGAATGGTGTGAACCCGGGAGGCAGAGCTTGCAGTGAGCCAAGATCACGCCACTGCATTCACTCCAGCCTGAGCGACAGAGTGAGACTCCGTCTCAAAAACTAAAAAAAAAAAAAAAAAAAAAAAAATTAATACACATTAATCACAACTAAAGCATGATATTCAAGAATTTTGGTTTTCTGCCAGGCATGGTGGGTCACACCTATAATCCCAGCACTTTGGGAGACTGAGGCAGGAGGATTGCTTGAGCCCAGGAGTTCAAGGCTTCAGTGAGGCACTACTGCACTCTAGCCTGGGCAACACAGCAAGGCTCCATCTCCAAAAAAAAAAAAAATTGTTTTCATAAACATTTCATTTTATGTTTAAATAATCTGTAGGTTAAATTTTCTTCACTTCACAAAAAATACCAAGAATGCACAATAAATGCAGGCAAATCACAACCAACTTCAATGTAGGAAACATACTCTCTTCTGTGGTTTAGATTCCGATAAAAGGGTATTTAGCTGGCTGCCCTCCAACTCATGTGAGTGTAAATAGGTCGGCCACTAAGATGCAGAATAGGCACTGACTCAATGGTCCAAATATTAGGCTTTGTTGTTTAGATGTGTGAAGTACAGGAATAACTGCTAGAATGAGAATGGAGAATACAAGGGCCAGTACACCTACTAGTTTGTTAGGGATGGACCGTAAGACACAAGCAAATGGAGGCCATCTTGCTTGTCTCATTCCACACTGCAGTGAGAAATAATGGCAGAACCAAGGATAAGACACAGGGGAGGGGAGAAATCAGCCAAGGATGCCTTCTGTGGTCTTTCCCAGCAAGCCTTTCCAGACACCTGCAGAACTCCTGAAAAGCGGAATTTTGAATCACTTATTAAGGACCATTTGCCACTACCATGGCTCCTCTCCAAGCTGCAACGCCTATACTGACAGGAAGTGCTGCCATCACCGGACAAGAAGGGAGGAATACCTGCTTTATTTTATTTCGGGAGTTAGTGATGCGCTCTGTGATGCTCTGGTATGTGCGAATGGCTGTCGTCAATTCTGTGTAGTGCTGCACAATCAATTCATCCAGGTCACGGTCACATTTTTCATAGGCTTCTTCAAGGCGACCCTTCTCATTTTCCCTGTCTTCGACATCGTCACTAGTAGACAGAGTCCTGGTGAAGGCAGAGAGTATATTAAGCTGAGTAAAACTTGAAAGTAAAATGCAAAAGAAAGGTGAAGCACGTTCATCTTACTAACTAGGAAATGAAATAAGTTACAAACACAAAACACAAAACTTCCTTCACAGTAAATTCCAATAGCCCATCTAAGTGGATTTGTTGTTGCCTATCCAAGGGGCCCTTCTCTTCTGTCACTGGCATTAGAACTGATTTTAATCAGCTAGCAGGCAGGCATGAACGGTTCAAGAGACTGGGTAACTCTTGATTTAAGTGAACTGTTCCATTCTCCTTATCAGTGACAAGTCTGGTCAATGAGACAGACCTAAGGAAGTACTAGGAACAATTTTCTGCAAGAAGAATAACAAGAAAAGGTCCCTTTCCCAACCCTAGGTATCACTGTACAAAGATAAGATACTCGACACTTCAGCCAGGTGTCTGAGTAACCGTGGAAGGAAAAACCAGGAGGAATGCCAAGCTACCACTATGTCCTTGGCCACCAAAGCAGCCCTGCAGCGGCCTTACCTCAGGACTTCTTGTTAGAGGAGATAATAAATATCCATTGTTTAAGTCACTTTCAGCTGGTCTTTTTCATACATAGCTGAAAGCACAGTAATGGATACAATTACTTATACACTGAGGAACCACCTTCCAAAAAGCTCATTTGAATGACCTGAATTTGGTATGGAGCCCCCAGCAGTCTGGAAATAAGGTCATATTAATTCTAAAATCTCTTACAACAGCAGTCATCTAAGGTATCCTACAGGACAGTTCCTGCACTTACTAGTCTTCAAACAGCACTAACAAGATTGATACAAATCAACAATAACCAGGGAATGAGATAGATATACTTATTAAAAATATTTCAATAACTTCGTTTGATACATGGACCACAGATCTTTGTTTCCTCCACTATCTTTCTCGGATAATTTTTTTTAATTTAGTATTATAATCAGTCACAAAGGAACCTTTTCCTCTTATCTGTTGGCTGTGGTAATTTAGAGTTTCATTAAATTCCCTCAGATTTGTCAGCTTATACATTCAGCCTAGTTTATTTCATTTATCTTTTTTAATTTAGGGAGGGGGATATTTTAGGTTCTCAATGATGGATACCATCAATTATAAGTCCATCATTAGAACTGCTTTCAGAGATGGTCTGTCAGCAAATTAATCACATATCCACTCTAGATATCTGCAAGCAAAATACTGTACAATAGTCTGCTCTGAACTGTCATTTACAGCAAAGGATCTTAATTCATGAGCCACACAATATATAAAACTCCTTTTTCAATTTATAGGGAAATTCAGGCCAGTCTTTGACTTCAATCTAACCTCCAAAAAGAATTTTGTAATTCTTTTTGTTAGGTGTTAGGGATGCCAAAAGATCAGCTATATCATGAATACGGGTAGGGGGATGGCAGGAACGAAGGCAAAGAAGGGAAGTGCAAAAGCCACTAAGGAAAGTGTGGGATGCTCCGGAAAGGAACACTACTGGGAACCGCAAGACTTGATTTAAAGCCTTTACATGAGAGATCCTGTTTCCTCATCTGTAAACTGGTGATCCTAAACCAGACTACTTCCAAGGTTTCTTGCAGGTAGAGAATACCACCCAAGTGTTTGACTATTAAAGTAAATCAGAGTGGAGAATGTAGGCTAAACTGGGCTTCAAAAATAGAGCTACCAAGATTACTTGCAATATTTGGGTACAGAGCAGCTTAGCATGTATCATGTCTTCTTGTTGTTTTAATGATACACAACTTTGCTCTTTAAATCTGAAACTTCCAGGCTGTTAATCTAAAGTAAAGCACAATCAGAAAATGCCTTCAATTTATCAACTGTCCCAAAGGTAAGGGTTCCTAGATGTTTAACTCCATTATTTCCCCTTGTAACAGCAGTCACAGAATTGTCAAAGCTACACTAGATCAGTTTGCCATCTTTACAAGGCTTTTCATGATTTCTGCTCCACTACCATTTGTGGAAAAAATATAACATTTCACATTGTTTACCTTAACTAGTTAGAATTACCATTAAGGAAAATGTCAGGCCCAGAGAGGACACCTTCTCTGGCATCAGCTGTCACTATGAACACATTACTGGATCATTAGGAGTTATTTAGGGAATAGAAAGGGTTACTAAAATGAAGATTAGAGAGTAAATTGGGTCTACTGGGGGGTTTGCCTCCTATTTTCCTTTTTCAAGAAAATATTTATGTAAGAAATACCCTGTGCCAGCTTTGCCCCATATTTGAAATGTATCCTCTTGATGTAAACTGGGATGAATAATATTTTGTCTTTAGTGAAAAATATTTACATTACAGAACTCAGAGTGCAAAACTATTAAAGCTTTTTTTTTTTTAATTAGAGAAAAGGCAGCAAGGATAATAAAAATAATAATAGCCTCTAATATTTAGAGAGGCTTACTAGCTGCCAGGAGCCAGCTGTGTTGCACATTTTATAGAATGTATGTTTAATCCTCATAACAGGCCTTTGGAGTAGGTCCTATTATTATTCCCTCCCCTCTTTTTACAGATGAAATAGCTGAGATTTAAAGAGGTTACATTAATTTACACCACCTCACACAATGAAGGTTAGGAATAGTATGGGGATTTAAAACCCAGGTTGGTCTGCTTTCAGATTGCACTCCTAACAGCTACAGAGTGGTGTCTCTTCAGGCAGAGTAAAGCTGCCTGGGTTAGAATCGGGGCTCCACCATACTGACGACTCATGACCTTAGTAATAGCATCTCATTTTGCTCATCTATAAAGTGAAAATACTAAGATACCTTCCACATAGGGTTGTTAGTGAGAATTAAATGAGATCAAACAAGGCCTGGTATGTCATTAGCACTCAACAAATGTTGGTTGTTGTCGTTAGCTATTATTGTTCTAGTAAAAACAGTAGTAATAGCAGCAGCAAAGGCAGTAGCGTTTTTCCACAATACAATAAAAAGTACACCCTCTGAAGACAAAAGTTAAAATCCCACCGCCCCCAAATACTAGATCACTTAACTCTAGGCATCAGGTTTAAACTCTCTGGTTCTCACTTTATTCCTCCTTAATGTCAAGAATGGTGAAGGCTGAGATTTTATCCTACTTGCAAGCTAAGAGGTTAGCCACAGTTTCACAGGCGCTGGCAGAAGACACAAAACTCCTGGAGCTCCTCAAATCCAGAAGACTTGATCACACTCATAGCACAGCAAGCGGCGTAAGTGCAGCATGTTCACATCGGTTCCCCTCGCCCCCGAGTCCCACAGGGGTGAGGCAGATGGGCCCAAGGAGAAGTTTGCCCACATAGGCAGCTCCTGGAGAAGAACTCCGAGCCCCAAAAACCGAATCTAAGCCCCGAGACTGGACTGGAAACACACCTGCCCCTTGCTCTGGAGTGAGAGACCATCTCTATCTTCCAACGCTGTCTGCTAAACAAACATCCGTGGCAAAATAACCTAAAACAAAGGGCAATCAGTGCTTGGCTCACAAGAACTTCAGAAACATACGAGACCTGAGGAGAATGGTCTCCCAACAATAATAAAATCTAAGTCATTGGGTTCCTTCAAGGATTGAATGCATGGTGCCAAGCAACAGCAGGCAGTGAATATTTATTTCCAAGCTCTGTTTTCTTTTCTGCAATATGAGAGCAGAAATACAATGTCTCAGACAATAAATATTTGTCTGAGATAAATAGTCAATAAAAATGATAGACCATAAAAGCATGAGAGGCCAGGTGCGGTGGTTCACACCTGTAATCCCAGCAATTTGGGAGGTCCAGGAGGGCGGATCACAAGGTCAGGAATTCGAGACCAGCCTGGCCAATATGGTGAAACCCTGTCTCTACTAAAAATATAAAAAATCAGCCAGGCACAATGGCCTGTGCCTGTTGTCCCAGTTACTCTGGAGGCTGAGGCAGGAGAATCACTTGAACCCAGGAGACGGCGGTTGCAGTGAGCCGAGATCGCACCATTGCACTTCAGCCTGGGCAACAGAGTGAGACTCCGTCTCAAAAAGAAAAAGAAAGAAAAGCATGAAAGAGCTGACTAATTCTAGGGAGAAAGTTCTCATGCACGCTAGCAAATCCCAGCAAATTTCAGTGTGGGATTATCACTAGTCCCTTAACCTGAACAGACAGCAGTGCAGAAAAGAACACTTGTCATTGAGCTCCCTCCATCAGCCAGGTCATGAACCTCTCTTCAGCCTTCTAAGCCTCTGTGCAATGCAGAGCTCTACCAGCTCACAAAGCAATTCACTGCAATTTGGAACAGCTTTACTTATTATAAAGCCTTCCATCAAAATAAAATAAAATCAGCCTCTTTATAATTTCTACCCATTGATCCTAGTCCCATCTTTTTCTGTAACACAAAAAATGTCTATTCCTTCTTCCATAAAATTTCCCTTTAAATGGTGAAGGACTTTCGATAGTTCTTTCTTGGGTTACACACCTCCAATTTCTTCAACTGTTTCTTCCATATCATGACTTCCAACAGCCCACCATCCTTTTTGCTTTCATCTGAAGTCCCCTCGGAAACAGGTAACACTCATATAGAACTTACTAGTGCCAGGCATTAATCTAAGTGGTTTACACATACTAATTAATTTATTGCAAAAACATCCTTATGAGGTAGGTACCTGTATTAATCTGTTTTCATGCTGCTGATAAAAACACACCTGAGACTGGGCAATTTACAAAAGAAAGAGGTGTACTGGACTTACAATTCCACGTGGCTGGGGAGGCCTCATGGTGAAAGGTGAAGGTGAAAGGCACATCTCACATGGCAGCAGACAAGAGAACAGGGCTTGTGCAGGGACTCCCCTTTTTAAAGCCATCAGATCTCGTGAAACTCATTCACTATCACAAGAACAGTGCAGCGAGGAGAGACCCCCTCAATTCAATCAACCCCTACTGAGTTGCTCCCACGACACATTGTGGGAGTTAAAATTCAAGATGAGATGTCGATGGGGACACAGCCAAACCATATCAGTACCATACTTATCCCTCTTTGTAGAGATAAAGAGATTGAGTTTTTTATTCAAGGCACAGTCTTTAAGGAGCAGAGTCTGGCCTCAAACCTGGGCCATATGGCTCTTAATGGCTTCAGTAACCTGCCTCTCAGATGTGCTGAGAAGTGAACACAACATACTTCCAAACGGAAAGAGGTTTTATATCCCACAACATGAACACTATATTTCTAATAATATAGCCCAAAACTACATTGCATTTTTTAAAAATATAGTCCAAAAATTATCCAAGATCCCTTTGACAGTAAGTGTTGACAAGTCAACTCTCATTCATCCTCCACTTGTGAAATTTTAAAACTAAATGCAGAAATGTACATGCATGACAAATTTAGGACATCCCTGTGTCCTACATGTTTGGAAAGGAAGGTGAAAGTGAGGCACAGGATACAAACTACTGAGTGTCTATAACACACCAGGCAATACAGTGGTTATTCTGCATACCTAGTCTAAGACAATCCTCAAAGCAGTCTAGTATAATAAAATATTATCACCAGCCTTTTTACAGATAAGGAATCAGAGGCTCAGAGAGGTAAAGTAACTTATACACGTGCACATAGTTAATAACAGAGTTGAAATTAAAGCTAAGTATATTTGACTCCAAAATCCATGCTCCTTCTACTATACATGTTACAAAATCCTATCTTTCCTGCCTTCAACTCCTGAGCTGCAGGACACGTACTCTCATCAAGCCACAGTTCATAGGTAAAGAGAACAGCAGACAGCTAGGGATGGAAAGAGAGCAACAAGCAGCTTTTTTAGTAATAACAGTCTTGAATCTGGGCAAGATTTAAAAGCATGAGCTAAATAAAAGACATGATCAAAGGACCAATGGTATAAAGTTGCCAACCCAAGATGTATTCAAGTTATTGAATCACTCTAGATTTTTTTTTGCATTCCTATTCTCAAAACGATTATGACTTATAAACTATTGTCAAGTTCATGGAGGAACATAAAAGAATAAACAAGATTCCAGTTAAGCTGGACACAAAGACATTTCTGGATCATTAAGAATTTTTCACTAAGACAGCTCTGCTATTTTGCATGATGAATTACATCTTAACCATGACTAATTAATCCCCAGGAAGGCATTTATTTACCTAAAGGGCTAAAAGGACCACGGTACACATGTTAAGCTACTGTTAACGACATCTAGTAGGAACAAATACGTTATTAAGTTCTAGGTGATTCACAACCATGAGCTCCAAGTGAGTCCCATAAACAAGCAATAAAACCCAGGGTAAATAATGGGAGATCTAAAACTAAATTTGTCTGCTTCCCATTTTCATACTAGCTTCTATATTTCAGTGTAGCCGATCAAATGTTTTGAAAGGAAAATAACCAGTCACCATCACTGGTTCCTTCTGTGGAGCAATTTTGCTTTCACTTTGGACTTAATAGAGTAATGGAGTCCAGACAGGAGAAAATACATAAAAGTCGGTATTGTTCTTAAAGACAAAAGAAAGATCCAATAAAGGAAAAAGCACACCTGTGAAAATAAGGCCAGTCACCAAAAGTGACTCATTACTCAAGTGGAATAAAAGGATGCAAAAAGAAAAACCCAAATCTAGAATACTACCATTAGGAATACACCAAGAAAGTCTCTTACTACCTCATCAAGTATGTCAGACAAGAGCCATCCACATACGCATTAAAGGAACACAGGTTCTGGAATTTTAAAAAACCCAGATTCAAACAGAGCTCTGCAACTTTCAAGCTGCTTGACCTTTGGTAAGTGACTTAACTTTTCTGGGTCTGTTTTTTTCTTTGTAAAACAGGTAAGATAATAAGAATACCTGCCTCACCAGGATACTGTTAGGACTGGAGAAGTGTGTGAATGTGCTCTGAAAATATAAAGTGTGACAGAAGTGTTGGCTGACATATTATTAGGAACAAAATAAATAATCTATGAATCACAACATTGTTAGCCCAAATCCCCTAAAGTCTACCCCTTTCTAAAGTTCCTGAGGATATTTATTTCTGAATTGAGATCAGACCTTTTCTCTATACTCTGACAGTGCCTGGTACATTGAGTGCTTAGTAAAAGCTAAGTAATGAGCAGCAGTGCGATGCAGGATCTACAGAGGTCATGGAGGACAGTTCCCAGCCTTAAGAAACAATTGTAACTAAATTGTCTCACATGAAATGCATGCTCAAAACTCTGTAGAAAAGAACAAATAATAGTTGCTAGTGACCCTATTTAATTCACTTATTCATTCAACAAATATTCACTAAGTATCTACTACTTACCAGGCACAGTTCTGAGGGCCTAGA
Source organism: Macaca mulatta (assembly GCF_049350105.2). Lineage (NCBI taxonomy): Eukaryota > Metazoa > Chordata > Mammalia > Primates > Cercopithecidae > Macaca > Macaca mulatta. Next base: position 172,966,585 of record NC_133408.1, on the reverse strand, counting down.
GATACATACAGCAATGAACAAAACCAATCCCTCCCTCATGAAGCTTATGTTCTAGTAAAGGGAGCTGGGAGGTAACAGCTACGCAAAAGCCAAGACAGGCAGGGAGGAAGGAGGCTACTTCATTTATAAGGAGGCCAGGGAGGGCCTCTGGATAAAGATGGCATTTGAATACAGCTTACTGGAAAGTGAAAGAGAAAGGGCACTATCTGGGAAGCTGATTCCAGAGAACAGACCCTGAAACAAGATGTGTTTAGCCTGCTCAAGGAACATGGAATGACAAGGAGGTCAGTGTGGCTTTAGAGACTTGAGGAAGAGTGACAATGACAGGAAATGAATCAAGGAGAAAATTAGGAGTCAGACCAGTCCCAACTTTGTGAGCTTTTACTCTGAGTGTTCTATGAAGCTTCTTGGGGGTGAGCACCCAGTCAAAGACTGATAACCATTCAACCAGTATTTAATGGTGAAACTGAGTAACAATATCTACAGTCAAGTTTCATTTTAATTATATCCCACCTCTTCCCAAAAAAGATGTGAGATGGCTTGCACAAGAGTATAAACAATAAAAAGTAAAATACAAATGAGAAAGTGGGACTAAAGAGATGCAGAGCTAAACAATACCAAATAGATGTAAAAGACAACTATGCAGATCATACGGGCAAGCAGAGTGAATATGAAGTGAGCCCCCAAACTAAATCTGAGCTTCCTAGCAGCCCAGGCAAAAGGAGACACATCACATGATATAATTCTCATTGTCAAAAATATGGACTCCAGTTCCTCTAAGGAAGCAAATTTTGAACTAGTCCTAAATTCTAAAAGTAATCTTTCACTTAAAAAACACGGAAGACCTAATATAGTAAAAGATGTCCTTAACAATCTTCTAAAAGCAGACAAAGTCACAAATCTTACATGGCCATTTCTTGTAAGCTCCTTCAAGAACATAACATTAAAACTCAATTCAGGCCTAGAGATTTTGAAAGATCTGAATATAGCCCAGGTATAAAGTTTTCCAACAATTCATTTTAATTTAAGGCTAGAGGCCGGGCGCGGTGGCTCAAGCCTGTAATCCCAGCACTTTGGGAGGCCGAGACGGGCGGATCACGAGGTCAGGAGATCGAGACCATCCTGGCTAACACGGTGAAACCCCGTCTCTACTAAAAAATACAAAAAACTAGCCGGGCGAGGTGGCGGGCGCCTGTAGTCCCAGCTACTCGGGAGGCGGAGGCAGGAGAATGGCGTGAACCCGGGAGGCGGAGCTTGCAGTGAGCTGAGATCCGGCCACTGCACTCCAGCCTGGGTGACAGGGCGAGACTCCGTCTCAAAAAAAAAAAAAAAAAAAAAAATTTAAGGCTAGAATTTCAGGAACTTACAGGACTAAATAGATCAACTTATGTTTTATTAATTTTAATACAAACCAGAAAAGCATGCAGTAAGATTGACAAACAATTGTGAAAAATTAGCAGCCTGATCAGAGCTCTTGCCTGAGCCTCAAGACTACTTGTAGGTGATGAGAGACTGTCACTCTAGAAGCAGTTTAGGATATTTTATCAAAGTAATAAGAGTCCCCAGGGTACCACCTGTTATGAACTTCAGTTCATAACTGTGTCCCTCCCAAATTCGGAAGTTGAATCTCTGACTCTCAATGTTATTGTATTTGGATACACAGTCTACAAAGAAGGTAATAAAGGTTAAGTGAGGTTATAAGGGTGGGCCTTAATCCAAAAGGACTGATGTCCTTAGAAGAAAGGAAGCGGAAGGAGAAGCCCTCTCTACATATTTACACAGCAAAGGCCATGTGACAGTAGAGTAAGGGAGCCATTTACAAGCAGAGTGAGAGGCTTCCCTAGAAACCAGCCCGATGGGTTGACCTTGATCTTGAACTTGTAGCCTCCCGAACTGTGAGAAAATACATTTCTATTGGTTTAGCCACCTAGTATTTGGTGTTTTGTTATGGCAGCCCAACTAGACTAATACACCACACTTTAAAACACAAGCAGTGTTATTTTGGTTGGCTAATTTCTCAAGATAGATGTTATCAGTCACTCTCAGTCATAAGCAACACAGAGTCTTGGCAAATTCACAAGAATTAGCTGACTAATACAGGCCCTGATAACTAAACTAATTAACCAACTATAAGAAATAGTTAATGTAATACACCTGAATTTTGGCGACACCTGCAGAATAATTAGCATTAAGTCATGCTTTCTGCAAACAGTTAATGGGCTTAATTGTCTACTAAGGACATTCTTTGTTGGCATCCAGTGACCTCTCCTCCAGGAATAATAAAGATTAACAAAACAATTAATGGAAACCCCTTCAAGCAACTCAGAAAAACTAATTACAAGTAGAGCTTCACATATCCAAAAATCACTTATCAGGAAGCAACAGCTCTACAGAGCACAATCTATAATAAGAATCAAATCTCAGTGACCCTTCTTAAAAGTACTCAAAATGGGCCCCTAAGTGAATAAACTGTATCACCGAATCCCTGCCTTTTCTACTCATCAAGCACCTGAACCGCCCAATCAGTGCTACCTTCTCTCTTGTTGGGACAATTCCAGTGAAATTTTTTTTTTTTAGACAGAGTCTAACTCTGTCGCTCAGGTTGGAGTGCAGAGGCACGATCTTGGCCCCCATGAAATTTCTTAAACTGCATAATGGAAAGAGTACTAGAGAAGGAGTCATCCTGATTTAGTTACAAAATATTCTAACACATAAGGCAAAAACTAAGCATAAATACCCAACAAATGCTGAAGAGTTCACTAGTTTCAGAACCTCACTCCAAGATGAAAAAAAAAGGAATTATTAGCTTACTGATCTTTCCAGAACATAATATTCCTGTTGCTACTAATCCCAATGCCAAAAAAAAAAGTCTAGAGCTGATGTGATTCTTTACAACACAAATCCTGTTTTCTCTCCCAAACTGCTTTTAACCAGAAGACATTAGGTTAAGTTACTGTATCTATTCAGCCCTAATTTCACAGTGTGACAGTCAGGTTCTCTTTGCCTTTAAAATTCTAAAGAGCCAATCTAAGAAATGGCTGACAGCACCATATACCTATAATGTCATCAGGAAACAAAAGCCAGTCCCAAGTATGAATAGAATGAAAGTACAAACTGAAGAGGAAAAGAGATAGTTAAGAATATAAACACTAAAGAAACAAGTTAAGAAATAAGTCTTCCAAGCCTCTTATTCTAAGCAGAACAGTTTGTATAAGACAAATAGTCTATAAATGCTCCCAGTGAATTATAAAAATAAGAGACCCTCATCATATCCTTTCTGAGTTACTCAGAATTATGAGTTTAATGTGTAAAAAATTACACATTAAAGAAATGTTCAAGATGTGCACCACTATATAATCATATAAGATACGGCTTCACTCAAAGCATAACCAAATCTACACTACACTTTTCAATCGGATTTTATTATATTCAATTATACATTGTGATTGCTTGTTTCTTAATTATGTCTTATTAGAGCACACAAAATACAAGATAATCCTATCCCAACTGATAGCAATTCACAATGACAAGTCCCTCTGAAAAAGTTTTCTGATGCATAAAAACAACATCCCCTAACAGTACAAAGAGATGTATTTAATCTAAAGTGACAGTAAACAATTTTTGCTTAAAGTCAATTGAAAATTCGTTGATGTCTTGCTTCAGACAGCACTTAGGGCCAATGACTACACCCAACACATACAGTTTTTCAACATTTCAATTAACTCAGTTATAGAACACTTCTGGGGACCAAAGGCTATAAATCTCTTAGGCAACAAAGAAGGTCATTATCTAATATTAAGTAAAATCACCCCACTAATGCATAAAACTGAGCCCAAGGTTGACAAAGTCAACTTCAAATCTCCCCCCTACTCTTACGTCACTGAACTCTACCTCTTTTTCTACTTCTATTGCAGCCCCACATCCTTCTTCAAGCATCATCCAGTGATCTTGTTTTCTGGTGCGTTCCTCGGAAACAATGTTTTACAAAAAATTAAGAGGTGTTATGTGGTCAAATTTTGGAAATTCTGGGCTACACAAATTGAAGCAGATTTCTTAAATGCAGAAATCAGGGACATTTAAATATGTTATCGTTCAAAGTGTCTAGGGCAGAGAGAACAGGACATAAAGAATATATAGCATTTCTGTAATATACTAATCTATTAAAACATCAATCAATTAACTTTGTTTCTCACTATCTTCCCTCCCCGACAACATATACATATGTAAACACACACACACATAAAAATTTTTATGGAATTTTCAACCATGTACAAAAATTAAAAGATCTGTCAAATAGGTCAGGCACGGTGGCTCATATAATCCCAGCACTTTGGGAGGCCAAAGCAGGCAGACCACTTGAGGACAGGAGTTCAAGACCAGCCTAACCAACATAGTGAAACTCCAGTTCTACTAAAAAAAAAAAAAAAAATTAAAAAAAAGAAGATCTGTCAGATAAATCCAACTTCAACAATTATCAACACATTCCAGTCTTCTTCATTGACAACCCCAGTTACTCTAACCCGTCTCTCATTATTTTGAAGCAAATCCTGGACATGATATCATTTTTGTTGGTATATATTTCAGTATATACACTGCTTAAGAATAATGTTTTTGGCTGGGTCTGGTGGCTTACACCTGTTATCCTAGCACTTTGGGAGGCCAAGGCAGACAGATTGCTTGAGGCCAGGGGTTTGAGACCAGCCTGGCCAACATGGTGAAACTCCCTCTCTACAAAAAATACAAAAACTAGCTGAGCTTGGTGGCACACACCTGTAGTCCCAGCTACTCAGCAGGCTGAGGTACAAAAATTGCTTGAGCTTGGGAGGCAGAGGATGAAGTGAGCTGAGATCACGCCACTGCACTCTAGCTTGGTGACAGAGTGAGACCCTGTCTCAAAATAAGAAAAGAATGCTTTTTCAAAAAACATATCTATGTAACGTTTATCTCAGAAAAAAATTTTTAACAATTGCAATTGGCTTCTTGTATCTCTTTTAATTAATGCAAAATATTTGTACATATTTATGGCACACATGTGATTTTGTAATATTCATAGACTGTGTAATGACCAAGGCAGGTGTATTAGTCTGTTCTCAAGATGCCAATAAAGACATATCTGAGACTAGGTAATTTATAAAGAGAAGAGGTTTAACTGACTCACAGTTCATCATGGCTGAGGAGGCCTCACAATCATGACAGAAGGCGAATGAGGAGCAAAGTCACATCTTACATGGCAGCAGGCAAGAGAGAGCTTGTGCAGGGGAACTCTCATTTATAAAACCATCAGATCTCATGAGACTTATTCACTATCATGAGAAGAGCACAGGAAAGACCCACCCCTATGATTCAATTACCCCCCACCAGGTCCCTCCCATGACACATGGGAATTATGGGAGCTACAATTCAAGATGAGATTTGGGTGGGGACACAGCCAAACCATCAGGTGTTTAGGATATCCATCATCACCAGCATTTATCATTTCTATGTGTAGAGAACATTTCAAGCCTGGGGTTTCTTGTTCTAAGGGCTACCTAAACTTTATCGTGCTTTCAAATCACATGGGATTCTTGTTTAAATGCAGATTCAGCTCAGGTAGGTCAGGTAGGACCTGAGATTCTGCATTTCTAAAAGTGATATTTTTAGTATAATTCTCCCATAATATTCAGCACAATTATAGATTTTAAACGGAAAAACACTTTTTAATTATATTCTACTTTATTTTTGACAAAGAGTTTATACTTTTAAAAGAATAAAAAAAAGTCAGAAAAGGGTCTCCTAAGAATCTCCTAACTATTTTATTTTCTTCTTTTTTTTTTTTTTTTTCTTTTTTGAGACAGAGTCTCACTCTGCCGCCCAGGCTGGAGGTGCAGTATCTCGGCTCACTGCAAGCTCTGCCTCCAGGGTTCATGCCATTCTCCTGCCTCAGCCTCCCGAGTAGCAGGGACTACATGCACCTGCCACCACACCCAGCTAATTTTTTGTAATTTTTTGTATTTGAGATGGGGTTTCACCATGTTAGCCAGGATGGTCTCGATCTCCTGACTTCGTGATCCGCCCACCTCAGCCTCCCAAAGTGCTGGGATTACAGGTGTGAGCCACCACACCCAGCCGAAATATTTTATTTTCTTACCAGGTGTCAAATGTAATACAAGAATTTTCCCTTATTACTTCCTATTAAACTGTACACACCTATGTTTTTCAAAGCTAAACCCCTAGCACATAAAAAAACTGGCCACTATAAGGACAAAGGTCATAATTTATTTCATGGCTTACTATGCTGCCCCAATGAGAGTTGAACTCCTGAGCTCAAGCAATCCTCCCACCTCAGCCTCTAGAGCAGTTGGGACTACAGGCACATATCACTGCACACAGCCGCCATCATTTTAAATAGCACATTTGAGTATCTTATTCTTCCACTCTGAGAAGACGCAATCCAAAATAGTACCTTTAGAGCTATTTTTTAAAATAAGAAGTGCTGATGGACTTCTACTTCAGGCCCAGAAGAAATAACAGGGACTAACAAAGTAATGAACAAACAAACAAAACGGGTTTCAAAACACTGCATATTAAGGTGGTTAGAATCTGCAGGGCAGTAATGGAGATGGGAAAGAGCATCACAGGGAAGTCTGCAGATCTGTAGAGGGTCATCAGCTGGGTATTGATCAGCACACATGTGACAGGTAACTACCCAAGGTCAGGAAAACAACCTGAAAGGATTAGAGGGACTAATGATCTGAACTCACACAGGGCTGGAAATAGTGCCTATCGCCCTAGGCCAGAGTGAAAAAATTTCACAATTCTTACAGTATTGAGTGGAATACTCAAAACAATTTTGTCACAGTAGTGAGACAATCTTAGCCCTAGACTAAATGTTGCTCTGCTTCTAACTAGCAAAACATAAAACAAGGCCTGAAAAGAGCAAATTGTTTCTAAGTAACTTAACCACATCTCAGAACAAAGCTCAAGAATAGTGGAGTACAAAAATATCCAAAACCAACAGCCATCAAGATAAAACTGACAATGTCTAGCATCAACTCAAAAAGTACAAGATGCCTGGGTGTGGTGGTTCACAGGCTGAGGCCTGCAGATTGCTTGAGGCCAGGAATTCAAGACCAGCCTGAGCAACATAGCAAAACCTAAAAAAAAATATGAAAATTAGCTGGGTGCAGTGGCACACACACCTATAGTCTCAGCTACTTCAGAGACTGAGGTGGGAGGATCACTTGAGCCTGGGAGGTGGAGGTTGTAGTGAGCAAAGATTGCGCTACTGTGCTGCGGCCTGGGCAAGAAAGCTAGCGAGACTCTGTCTCAGAAAGAAAGAAAAAAAAAAAACTACAAGGCATGTAAAGGAAGAGGGAAAATTAATCAATGGAAACTAACCCAGAAATGGCACAGATGATAAAATTAGTAGACAAGGACATTAAAACTCTTATAATACCAGTATTTCGTTTGTTCACAAAGCTACAGGAAAAGTTAAACATGTAAGCAGAGACATGAAAAAGACCCAAATCAAACTTCCAGATAAAGAAGATAAGCTTCTATATCTTAGATTGAAAAGTACAATCTAAGATAAACAATAACATTAGATGGGATTAACAAGAGATTAGGAGTAGCAGAAAAGACTAGTGAACGAGCATAGCAACACAAACTATATAAAACAAAACATCAAGAGAAAAAAAAAATGCATTTTTTAATGAACATCAACATTCCATGAACTGTAAGACAACTTGAAGTGGCCTAAAATAGAGATAAATCTGACCAAAGACATATAAACCTAGACACTAAAATCTACATACACACATACATACACACACACACAAACTGCTGAGATAAACTGAAGAAGAATTAAATGGAGGTATATAACCCCCATCCATAGATCAGAAGACTCAATATTAAGATGTCAATTTCATATATTAATCCCAATCAAAATCCCAGCAGGTTTTATTGTAGAAACAGACTACCTTATTTTAAAATTTGTAAGAAAATGCAAACAACCTAGAAGACCCAAAACTACTTTGAAAAAGTAGAATAAAGTAAAAGGGGCCGGGCACGGTGCCTCACGCCTGTAATCCCTGCATTTACTTTGGGAGGCCGAGGCAGGTGGGTCACTTGAGGTCAGGAGTTCAAGACCAGCCTGACCAACATGGTGAAACCCCGTCTCCACAAAAAATACAAAAATTAGCCAGGCATGGTGGCGCACGCCTATAATCCCAGCTACTCAGGAGGCTGAGGCAGGAGAATCGTTAGAACCTGGGAGTCGGAAGTGCAGTGAGTTGAGATCGTGCCACTGCACTCCAGCCTGGGCAACAAAGCGAGACTCTGTCTCAAAAAAAAAAAAAAAAAAAAAAAAAAAAAAGTTGAAGGGCTTACACTATGTCTTCAGAACTTAAAAAAGCAGTAATCAAGACAGTGCAGTATTGTTATTAATATAAACATGAATAGAACAGACTAGAAAGTCAAGAAATAAACCCACACATATAAAGTAAATTGGTTTTTGATAAAGTTGCAAAAGAAAGCAAATAAAGACAGCATAGTCTTTTTAACAAGTGGTGTTGGAAATGGATATCCTTACACACACACACAAAAAAAGGTACTGGAAAAAAATGGTAGAGAAGGATCATTCTAGTATGCTGGAAGTGTTCTATATCTTCAGCTGGACAGTGGTTACACAGGTAAAAATTCATCAAGCCATATACTTAAGATTTGTGCACTCTAGCATATACATGTGTACCTCAAAAAGGAGGACAAATAAAATTAGTATATAGAGTAAGATCCCATATTTAATAAAAAATTATTTCTGGCCATCAACATTTCATATACACACATACATTCACACAGAAAAGGGAGGGGTCTGGAATTCAGTTCATCTAATATCAATGATAATAACTTATAGATGACAAAATTTGAAATAATTTTTTTTATTTTCATCTTCACATTTTTCTGCATTTTCATTGCTTGAATTATTTATCATGAGAGTACTATTTTTATAACAATAGAGTGATTTTTTTTCTTAAACTGGAAGCAAAAGTATTAATAATGGATAATGCTAGTGAAGAAAATACAAGTGGGCCGGGCACGGTGGCTCACGCGTGTAATCCCAGCACTTTGGAAGGCCAAAGCAGGTCAATCACCTGAGGTCAGGAGTTTGAGACCAGCCTGGCCACCATGGTGAAACCCTATCTCTACTAAAAATACAAAAACTAGCCAGGCATGGTGGCATGTGCCTGTAATCCCAGCTACTCGGGAGGCTGAGGCAGAAGAATCACTTGAACCCAGGAGGCGGAGGTTGCAGTGAACTGAGATGGCGCTACTGCACTCCAGCCTGGGTGACAAGGTGAGACTCTGCCTCAAAAAAAAAGAAAAGAAAAGAAACTATGGGTGATTTTTTCTTCCCTATTGTTCTGTATATGTTTAATTCCTCCACTCAAAAAACTTTTATAACTATGAAGACTGTATAGCAATATTTTAAAAAATGTATATACACGGACAAGATCCACACAAAAACCTGAAAAACAGGTAGTATTTTGGGAAATGAGATTGCTGGACAATGTTTCTATGACTCTAGTCTTTACAAATTTGTACAATACACAATATTGTTGTCTCAACAGAGTATGGGCCCCTTGACTTACATCTTTTCAGTCTTTTAATCTAATAAATGTTTTATACTTTATGTGAGTTTATATTTTACATGTTTTACACACCCACAAAACTATACATATATTTAAATCTAGCTTCTTTAACTGACTCTCAAATTACCAAATAATTACTATCTTAATTTAGCTGTACAAGATTCCCTGGTTACAAAGACAACATCTTGACGAATGGAATCAAACACTCTAGTCAACGCATCAAGGTTACTTCTGGTGAAAAATTAACCTTATAGCCTGGTTACTATCTGGCAAATTTATTAAAATCAAAAGAATCTTCTTAACAAAAGAGGCTACAGATCTAGAAAGGAGGAAATGAACATCTGAGTGCCTACTGTGTGCCAAACTGTGCTAGGCACTTTTATATACTCTCCTCTCGTGTGATGTTCCAAAAAAACACAGATCGTATTAGCCCATTTTCCAAATGAAGGAACTAAGACACGGTGGTTTCAAGGAACTGGTCTAAGGTTACCCAGGTAATACAGCAAGTTTCAACTACAACACACCACCACAGCACTTCTCACCACAGGCTGTGACCACATCTGTCTACAAGTAATGGCTTGAAAAAACCTGACCATACCACCCACCATCAATACCACAGGCCTCATTGCCTTCAGGAAATCCCAGTGTTAACAATTACACAAGGTACATTAAGACATGGGTCCACAAGACACTAATTCTGAGCCAAAGTATGGGAATTGTGTTGCCCCTTACATTCACACACGCTGCCAGACATCCCAGGACTTCCGGGAAGCACTGTTTCTGGGAATTCTAGTAGTAATTTTCAAACAACACAGCATGGGTAGGGCCAAGATGTCCCAGGGTACAAAGAGAGCTAGAAACCAAAAAACCATTATATGATGGGTTCAAATGAAGAGAAGAGATGGCGATGCAAAGAACATTAACACCTAACCCAACTTCCAGGACTCGGCTCAGAACAGGGGAACAGACTGACTGCTTTCCTTTCCTTTCCTGCCACAAACTGTGTTACGAACCTCAAAGCTGTTTGTTCAAAGCCCTGGTAAAGCCTGGACCCCTTCAACAAAGTTTACTTTGAATTAAACACAGGGCTGACCAAAATACTCTCCAAGGAGGAAGGGAATTTAACAGGTGTCTACAATAAAGGATTTTCTACGTTTTTGAAATTTCAACTTTTGTGAAGACATAAGAGTTGATGAAAACGTGAGCCTTCCACTGCCTTCAAACCTCCTTGACATCTGTAACCAGAGTGTGTCTTCAAAAGCTCTGCTCCAAGGTTCCGATAAGGTCTCCTGAAGTCGCAACCAAAGTTTGTCTTCCCAATTAAACTGGCTATTACAGGCCAAGTTATAAAGAGAGACAACATTTAATTGGAAAGCAAATCACCTAACAGTAAGTGGCAGACACATTTCCCAATTAAAAATCTGACAAGAACTCACAGAAATAAAATATCTCCAAAATGCCATCTTATTTCCCATCTAGAGAGGCTGCCTCCTCTGACTTCCCACCAAACAAAAGGTTGGCAAGGGAAATCAACAGAAAAGTAGAAAAATTGTATGTGTATATGCTTGTGTGTGTGTGTGCACGTGTATGTGTATGTATAAAACATCCAAATCTTACATCAGCAGGTCAATAGAAAAGTAGGTGTGTGTGTGTAAAACTGTCCAAATCGTACCTCACACATCAGCAGGTAATCAGGATTCTGTACCCCCAGTTAGTTCAATTTTAAAGGGCTAGTGGTAAGACTTAAAACCAAAAGCTGCAGTTGGCCGTGGCCTCCAACAAACTGAATTCCAAGCACTATCTGTCCCCTCACCAAAGTCCCACCTCACAGGCCTGAGGTCCTCTTCTGTAAAGCCCTGGAAGTCTGCCCTTTGAAACATCTGACTGCCCTGAAATATTTTTACCTGATAATTTTTAAATAATTAAGCATTTTTATTTGAGTCTCAAGGCACTTAAAAATTATCATATAATACTTACATTACAATTACACTATACTTCATCTTTATTTTCGGCTTTTAAATGCTTTAAAGTTTAAATACTTTGTACTAGCAAAATACTTTATACTAGCAAAATAGAGTCATTATTTAACTATTTAGTACAAGAGCTGGAAATAGCGATGAGATTTGGATATTCCCCACGTCTACACCCACTCTGTCCTTAAGTCAAACCCTTATCCACCTGTAGTTTTTTGAATACAATATTAAAAATGACTGTAACAATAAAAGCTACCCCAACTATTAGGAAAAGCATTGAAAAAATACAAAACTTTATGATACATAATGTATCATAATGTAGTATAGAAATGACATTTTCACACATGTGAGCAAGAGAATTAAAGGAGCATTTTTAACATTCACTATTTAAAAAAGAAAAACTACTACTCAGTGATACAAAAAGATATTTTTTAAAAAGCTAAACTGATCGAACTTTTCAAAAGACAGTACACTAACAGGTAATTTATTTTGTGACAAAATAAGTCCATGGAAACATGAAAGGAGCTAGCAGGTACCCGGTATATGTTAGGAATGCTCAGACCTTATAAACACGAGCCTAACATGGGTTTTTCTTTTTTGTGGCTTGTTGCCAAAGCAACTAGAAAAGCTACAGTCTTTGGGAGAGAATTTGAAAAAAAAGTTAAAAGATAGGAGGAGATAAGCAAAGTTTTATATGAGGAATTAAGAATAATGAATACAATGTTGCAAGAAGGAAAACACAAAGGACAGAGATTGAACAGAAATACAAGAAGCAACTTCCAAGTCACAGCACAATTTACTAACAAGAAATATACATTCCTGGTTCTATTACCCACAGGACTCTCCCCCCATTCCCCATCCCAAACACCAGAGTAATACAACCATTGTCCTCTCATTCACTACCACTGTTTATAAAATTTAAACCACTGGGTATGTTCAAAAGCATATTAGGAAGGAAATAACAGGAAGTTATAGCTACCAACATCCTCACTCCAACACCAAAATCTCCCTGTGACTCAAAGAAATGTTGAAATACACCAACACCATTCGGTCTCAAGGTCATATGTAACAATGTATCCCAAGCCTTACTAAACTTGCCCAGGATACTAAGTATAGACCTTCCCTTACACCAGGCTTATAAAAAATATACAACAGAAGTGTTATTCAGTGATCTGAGGTGATCAAGGATAAAGTAGAAAAATGAGAGCTGGGTGCGGTGGTTCATGCCTGTAATCCCAGCACTTTGGGAGGCCAAGGCAGGCGGATCACAAGGTCAAGAGATCGAGACCATCCCGGCCAACATGATGAAACCCTGTCTCTACCAAAAATACAAAAATTAGCTGGGTGTGGTGGCACACACCTGTAATCCCTGCTATGCAGGAGGCCGAAGCAGGAGAATCACTTGAACCCGGGAGGCGGAGGTTGCAGTGAGCTGAGATCGCGCCACTGCACTCCAGCCTGAAGACAGAGCAAGACTCTATCTCAAAAAATAAAGAAAGAAAGAAAAGAAAAGCAATAATGCACAACAGAGATCAAAGTAAAAAATGCCTAGGCCTAATAAAGTGCAGGGCATATATTAATAAACTGGCATAAGAGATGGATGACCACAAAATCTTTGCCATCAAGCAGTACGGGGTTCCTCCTGGAGAACATGAAGGAATGGTCAACCAAAGGCAATGTATGTTCTGAATTATCATTAGTAAAAAATGCTTTAGGTTGGCTTTCATGCTGTTTTCAAAAATATGACATTTAGAGTAAATTCAACTGGCACTGAAGAAAGCACAAATAGCATAAAAGAAATGGGAAGAGCTTGGAGAATCAAAAGTAAACAGACGAGATGGCACATTTCACTTTCATTAGAAAAGGCTACTCCTCCTGGATTTCCATAACATTTCATGTCTCTCTCGTAGTCTTACGTCATCATTTTTACTGACATGTTTTATCCCCCAGGTAAACTATACTCTCCTCAAGGGTAACACTGTGGCTGCTTCATTTTTGCAAAACTCAGGGCATTTATTCATTCAGTCAACAAATGCTATTAAATATAACATGTGCCAGACACCATACTACAAACTGGCACTAAATACCTATTGTTTAAATGAATGTTGACTATAAGGTAGAAAAAACAAACAAGTTCAAAAAAGGATCCAAATGTCCAGGAATTCTAATTCCACAGGAAATTCAGATGGGAAACAACAAACATTCTAATTGGAATTTTAGTATCATGAGATACATCTACACTACCTGTATATTGTCGTGGCGAGAATGTGGGCCTATCGATTCACAATAGAACAGCACTTCCTCTGTATGGCCTACCAAGTATATTAAGCATTTCCACGCAGAGATTTTTTCTCTTAAGCCCAAAAGAAAATTAACAGTAATGATTTAACAGGCTATAATCTTAAAGCCCCCTAAATAAGACCCATAAGATGTGTCTTTGTCAGTGAGTGGTAATCTGTTTTAATGGTTTGATATATTCATTCATTGAAGTGCTTAGTACCTATCAGATAATGTTGGGCCCTGGGTTTTGAAAAGATGATCAACACATTCCAGGAGGCTTGCAAGAATTCAAACAAAAGTTTAGCATTGGTGGGGAAAAATAGGAGTGTTTACGAAAAACAAATGAGTTGAAATTCAAATGCCAACAACGTAAAAAACGTGCCATAATAAATTTTATTTAGATTGGTTTTAGTCAGTACCTGTATCATCTCCAAGGTTCTTGAAAGGGTTTCCCCATCCTCAATATATTTCACTTTTTTAAAAAAAGCTCGTAAAAGGTCCACCACTCCCAGTCCACCCACACCCTAATCTTCTGGGAGGTGCAGAGCGGGAGTGCATGGAAGATAATCTGAAATTGGTTTGGTTTTGTTTTTTTAAGGAATGGACCAGAATGGGAAGGCAGGAAAAGGCAGAGCAAAAATCGAAAACCAATGTGTGCCTTCAAACCCCGTCCTCCTACCAGCTCACTGCAGATTCTTGTATTTGTGGCTGTGGCCACGCACAGGTGGTTGAAAGTATCCAGAGTGTGAAAACACAATCTGCAACTCATCACAGGAGTCTCCGGACTCCAAGGCCTTACATCCCAAAGTCCAGGAAACAAGACGCCTTTCTCAGTGAGTGCTGCTACAGGCAAACAATAAATAGGCATTTTAGGAATCAATAAACACACCTTCATTTGGTCTTCTCTACCAAACCCAAATAGCGTGCTTTGGGGCCCCGAGGCTGTAATAGAAGGTGCTGCCCCTAAAGAAAAGACTGAGGCGGGGCTCCTCTCTCTATAGCTAACCCCAGAAAAAAAAGTGGGGGGAGAATTGCTGGGGGAGGGGTTAGGGCCCTGGGGAGGGGTTAGGGCCCTGGGGAGGGGCTGCGGGAGGCAAGGAGGAAAGGGAAGGGAGAGCAGGGTGGGACCCAGCTAACCCTTCTCCCTTCCAAAGCGGAGGTTAAGCCACTGCCCCCAGTCCCCAGACCCTGCCTCCTGCCTCCCTCACCTGATCACAGAGATGAGCAGCCCCGAGGGGTCTTTGCTTTTGCTGACTGTGCTTCTGTATTTCCCACCAGCTGCTTCTGCCGCCATCTTGGACGCGGGGAGAGCCGCTAGGCTCCAAGGAAGCCAAGAGTGCGTAAATTCTGCATTTGACCTAGCTGGAGTCTCCACCAATGGGTGAGGAGAATTCCAGAGGCGCGGAAGTGGAAAATCCAATCACTGAAGTGAGGAGGCGGGACTAACGGAACAGGTTTTGAGGCAACGACGCGTGTGTTCGCTCTAAGCACTCTGGGAGTCGTAGTTTTCCTTCTCCGTCTCCTGGGCGCGCAGGAAAGCTAAACCAGCTGCAACTTCGTGAGTCTTGTAATGAGTGTCTTCATTTATCTTTATTCTGACTTCGAGCTTTTTTCGGCTTCCTTGCTTTTAGAATTTTGTCAGGCTTTAAATCAAATTTATCCGATGATGCCAAAATTTGTTAGGGTGTGCATTTAAATGAAAGAGGGGTTCTCTGCTGGATGCCTATGTGCGAAGTTTTTGCCTTAAGCGCAAGTGTTTTTTTTAAAAATCCAATAAAATACGAAAATGAATACAAGCAGAAATGCTTTTCTTTAGTGTTCTGTAAAACTAATGTTTCTACATTAGGTTTATGTGTGAGTTCAATTTTCCCCAGTGTTCTTATATTTCCAGATAGCCCTAAAAACACATGCACAGGAATAAACAAATGAATATTGATGAAGAAAAGACAGTATAAGCGAAAAACAAACAGACCACACTGCAGATTCCTGTTTTTCAAGCTAAATGAAATAGTTAGTAGTAATGCACATTTGTGTTAATACTTTTACCAGTAAGCTATTAGTATTTCCTGCAGTTGGTTCCGTTGGCTTAGTCGTTAATTCATAAGACCACGTGAACAAAAGAAGACCAGAATGTGTGTGGAAAGTGGTTAGACTGAGGAACAAGAATAATAAAAATTAAAAGTAAGGAAGGAGGCGGCTTGCTCAGTAACAATAAAGATTGAAGAACTTAAATGAATAGAAAGCAAACTAACTCAGAGGTCCTGGAGTTGTGGAGCAGCAAACTCAGAATGCATCAACTACTTTTATAAATAGACATCGAGCTGGTAGAAGTTCACATTTTTAAAAATTAGTTGAAGATAACACACACACATATATGACATGATAACTTAAAAGTATTCATAACCTTTGGCCCAATAATTCCAGTTCTAGGGACTTTGTTCCTAAAGAAATAAAGATAGGGTACTGACATTTTTGAAATAACACAGAAGTATTAAATAAATTATGTAAGATTCAAATGAGTAAATAACATATAGCTTCTGGGAATCTTAATTTTAATGGCTCTTAAAGAAAATAAGATTTTTGGGACAAGTGCGATGGCTCACACCTGTAATCCCAACACTTTGAGAGGCCGAACCAGGCAGACCACTTGAGGCCAGGAATTTAAGACAAGCCTGGCCAACATGGTGATACTCTGTCTCTACTAAAATACAAAAGTTAGTCGGACCATGGTGGTGCATGCCTGTAATCCCAGCTGCTTGGGAGGCTGAGGCAGGAGAATTGCTTGAACCTGGAAGGTGGAGGTTGCAGTCAGCCAAGATCGTTCCAGTGCATACTGCACTGCAGCCTGGGCAACAGAGGGAAACTCTGTCTCAAAAAAAAAAAAAAAAGATTTTTATGGTATAAGTACAAAAACTGGACTATAAAATTAAATAATTCATAGAGAAAGGGAGAGGCAGTTGGGCCTACTGGTTAAGAATGCAGGACATAGGATAGAAAGTGTGATCATCTCAACTGATGCAGAAAAAAGCTTTGTCAAAATCCAAAACACTCTCACAATAAAAACACTCAGAAAACTAGGGATAAAAGGAAACTTCTTATAGACTATAAAGGGTACTTATGAACAACCCACAGCAATCATCATAGTCAATGAAAAACTGAAAGCCTTCCCACTAATATTAGACACAAAAAAAAGATAACCATTTTTTGCCACTTCTATTCAACAAGTTTTAGCCAGAGCAATGAGGCAAGAACATGAGTAAGTCATCCAGATTGGAAAGGAAGAAATAAAACAATATCTACTTTTGGATGATATGATCTTATATATAGAATATCCTAGATAATACACACACAAAAACTATTAGAGCTAATAAAATACTCAACAAAGTTGCAGAATGCAAATTCAACAGCAACAGAAAATCAGTGGTATTTCTGTAAACTGGCAATAAACAATCCAAAAAGGAAATTTACACAACAATTCCATTTCCAATAGAAGCAAAAAGAATAAAATGCCTACGAATAAACTTAGCCATGGAAGTGAAAGACTACTACACTGAAAGCTACAAAACATTGCTGCAAGAAATAAAAGAAGACTCAAATAAACGGAAAGACATCCCTGTTCATGGGTTGAAAAACTTAATATTGTTGAGATGGCCAAACTCCCCAAAGCTATCTACAAATTCAATGTAATTCCAGTCAAAATTCACTAGGCTTTTTGTGCAGAAATAGAAAAACTGATCCTGAAATTCATATGGAAATTAAAAGAGCCCCAAATAGCCAAAGCAATCTTGGGGAAAAAAAAAAATCAATGTGGAGGTCTCACACTTCCTGATTTCAAAACTTACTAAAAATCCACAGTAATCAAAATAGTATGGCACTTGCCTAAAAATAAACACATAGATAAATAGAATAAGCCATACAGAAATAAGCCTATTCATCCATGATCAATTGATTTTTTTTTTTTTCTTTTTTTTTTTTTAGACAGAGTCTCTTTCTGTCACCCAGGCTGGAGCGCAGTGGCTCAATCTCAGCTCACTGTAACCTCTGCCTCCCAGGTTTTCAAGCAGTTCTCGTGCCTCAGCCTTCCAAGTAGCTGAGATTACAGGCGCCCACCACCACACCCAGCTAATTTTTGTATTTTTAGTAGACACGGGGTTTTGCCACGTTGACCAGTCTGTTCTTGAACTCCTGACCTCAGGTGATCTGCCCACCTCGGCCTCCCAAAGTGCTGGGATTACAGGTGTGAGCCACCACACCCGACCGGTCAATTGATTTTCAACAAGGGTGACAGTACCATTCAATAAGGAAAAAATACTCTCCTCGACATGGTGTTGAAAACTGGATAAGCATAAGCAAAAAATTGAGGATGGACCCTACCTCATACAATATGCAAAAATTAACTAAAAGTGGATCAAATACCTAAATATAAGAGATAAAACTCTTAGAACAAAATATAAGGGTAAATTTTCATGATTCTTAGCTACGACATCAAAAGCATAAGCAACAAAAGAAAAAATAGATATATTGGGCTTTATTAAAATTAAAAACCCTCGTACATCAAAGTACACTACAAGAAAGTGAAAATACAGGCACAGGATGGGAGACAATAAAAGCAAATCACATACAGTATCTGATAAGAGTCCTGTGTCTAGACAGTGTAAAGAACTCTTACAACTCAACACAAAAGGAAATAAAAATTAAAACCTGGGCAATGGATGTGAATAGACATTTCTCCAAAGAAGATGCACAAATGGCCAAAAAACACATAAAAAGATGCTCGACATCATTAGTCATTATAGGAAAATGCAAAACCATAATGAGATACCACTTCACACCCACTAGGTTGTTGATAATTTTTTTAATGGAAAATAAATGTTGGCAAGTATGTGGAGAAACTGGAACCCTTGTACATTTCTTTTGGGAATGTGAAATGGTTCAGCCATTGCGGAAACCAATTTGGTGGTTCCTTAAAAAATTAAACACAAAGTTACCATATGACCCAGCAAGTCCACTCATAGGTATATACACAAGAGAATTGAAAACAAGTGTTCAGAAAATAACTTGTACACAAACATTCATAAAAACACCGTTCAAAATAGCCTAAAGGTGGAAGCAATCCAAATGTTTAACAATCGATGAACTGCAACAATATGACTGTATGAGTGTAGTATAAACAAAATGTGCTATATCCATACAATGTAATATTATTCACACATAAAAATGAAAAAAGTACTGATACATGCTGCAATATTGATAAATCTTGAAAACATGCTAACTGAGAAAAGCCAGACACAAAAGGCCATATTGTGTATAACCCCATTTATCTGAAATATCCAGAATAGGCAAATTCATACAGACAGAAAGCAGATCAGTGGTTGCCAAGGGCTGCAGGGCAGGAAGAAATGGGGAATGACTGCTTAATGGATACAGAGTTTCCTTTTGGAGTGATGAAATGTTCTGGAACTACAGTCGATGGTTGCATAACTTGTGAATGTATTAAAGGTCAGTGAATTATAAACTTTAAAGTAGTCCAAAGTCATAAATTTTATTATGTGTTTTTCACCAAACCTTTAAAAAAAAAAAAAAAAAAGAATGCAGTTTGTGTAGCAGGATGGCCTAGATTCAATCCCAGCTTTCCACTTCCTGGCTAGATTACCTAGGGCAAGTTCCTTAACTTTACTCTGCCTCAGTTTCCTTATCTGTAAAGTGGGTGATCACTGTATGTCACGTAGAGAATGTTAGTAAGAATATGTGAGTTATACATTATCAGCACTTGGTAAATATCAGCTATTATTACTAAAGTATGGTACTAATTTGGTTGAAAGTACATCTCTGGGGGTATCGCAAAGTTGTTTTGAGCGTCAAAAACATGGGTGATTTTTTTTTTTTTACACTTTTCTGTGTTTTACAAAGTTTCCGGGACAGGCACGGTGGCTTATGCCTGTAATCCCAGCACTTTGGGAGGCCGAGGCAGGCAGATCATCTGGGGTTAGAAGTTCAAGACCAGCCTGGCCAACATGGCGAAACCTCGTCTCTGCTAAAAACATAAAAACTAGCCAGGCATGTTGGCAAGCTCCTGTAATCCTAGCTGCTCTGGGGGCTGAGGCAGGAGAACTGCTTAAACCAGGGAGGCAGGGGTTGCAGTGAGCCAAGATTGTGCCACTGCACTCCAGGCTGGGTGACAGAGGGAGACTCCATCTCAAAAAAAAAAAAAAGTTTCCAGGTGTTGCTTTTTGTAAACAGAAATACACAAAAGTACTTCCTTTAAAGGAGAATTGGATAAGTGTCAAAAACGATGGCCTACTTTCATCACAAAATGGAAATACAATTAAGTAATAAATAAATTAGCACACCCAAATTAATTAATTTGTTTTATTTTATTTTTTTGAGACTGAGTTTTGCTCTTGTTGCCCAGGCTGGAGTGATGTGATCTCAACTCACTGCAGCCTTCGCCTTCCAGGTTCAAGTGATTCTCCTGCCTCAGCCTCCTGAATAGCTGGGATTGCAGGCACATGCCACCATGCCTGGCTAAAACCAGTATATATGCAGGTCTTGTTTTATGTTGTCTAAACCAGGGCAGACCATTTCCTAATATTACATTTGTAAATATACCTAGGGGCTCTTAAAGCCACGGGAACATCCAATTAAATTAAAATGCTTTGACCTCTTCGGATGAATGGCTCTATATAAATCCAAGGTATTGATATTCTTATTATTGTGGATAAATGAAATGTGTGCGTGAGGCCAGCTCAGCAGCAGAGTGGCTCCCTGAGATTCATAAAAAATGCCCATGCTTGGGTGTCTACAGGACACCCAACACAGACACAGGAGATTTGAAAACAAACAAACAAACAAAAAAATGAAGTGTCTCATAATATCAGCTATGTGGCCAGAACCCTGGAAAGGAGCTACTTCCCTGACCCCATCAATATTGCCTGCTTAAAAGCCAGCTCAGCTAAGATATTAAAGATGTGCTTTAGCCAAGGCTGAGTAAATGAAGGTATAGGATATAGATTATAAACTGAAGGGAAAAGTCAGTGACTCTGTCACCATATAAAAAGCAACTTTTATTTCATTCAGGAATTAAATTGTATGTTAGCTTTTTCAATTACATTGAATTAAATATAAGCTTAGTTAAACATATACACATAGTATATTCTATTTGGAGGAAAATGTTATAAGTAGATTACAATAAGCTGTTAATTTTCTTGTCCATATTCTCAATACCTTGTTCAGCCTATGTTGTCTAATGGGGGAATTGTGATTTAATCTTCATGTTGCCTTTGAGTTTCTGAGTGTTTTAGGAAGTTGGTCAAGGATATTATTTTCCATAATAAAGGACAGCTTCATTGAGAGAGGAATGTTTTTTGTTTCTGTGAGATGCAAGCCTGATCGCTGTTGAGCTCAGACTGCAATGGCCCCCCAGTTTCTCTCCCAAATTCCATCATTTAATAA
Organism: Macaca mulatta; assembly: GCF_049350105.2. Taxonomy (NCBI): domain Eukaryota; kingdom Metazoa; phylum Chordata; class Mammalia; order Primates; family Cercopithecidae; genus Macaca; species Macaca mulatta. The sequence goes on along the minus strand of NC_133408.1, from coordinate 172,945,254 downwards.
ACGCTGAATGCATAGAGTGCACAAGTGAAAATGTTCTGGAACTAAATAGAGTTGATGGTTGCATACTATTGTGAATGTACTAAATGTCACCAAATTGTATACTTTCAAATGGTTTCTTTCATGTTATAAACTCTACTTAAAAAGAAAAATCTTTTGAGTCCCCAAGTTGGGATCCATTAAGTCATCTTTCTTTTTTTTTTTTTGAGACGGAGTCTCGCTCTGTTGCCCAGGCTGCAGTGCAGTGGCTGTATCTCGGCTCACTGCAAGCGCCACCTCCCAGGTTCATGCCATTCTCCTGCCTCAGCCTCCCGAGTAGCTGGGACTACAGGCACCCGCCACCACACCCAGCTAATTTTTTTGTATTTTTAGTACAGACGGGGTTTCACCATGTTAGCCAGGATGGTCTCGATCTCCTGACCTTGTGATCTGCCTGCCTCAGCCTCCCAAAGTGCTGGGATTACAGGCATGAGCCACCACGCCTGACCATTAAGTCATCTTTCAATTAGTCACCAAGTTCCATCAGTTTGACTTGCACAGTGGTTCTTTTTTTTTTTTTTTTAGACTGGGTTTTGCTCTTGTTGCCCAGGCTGGAGTGTAGTGGTGTGATGTCGGCTCACAGCTCACTGCAACCTTCACCTCCCAGGTTCAAGCAATTCTCCTGCCCCAGCCTCCTGAGTAGCTGGGATTACAGGTGTTGGCCACCACGCCCGACTAATTTTGTATTTTTAGTAGAGATGGTGTTTCACCATGTTGGCCAGGCTGGTCTCGAATTCCTGACCTCAGGTGATCCACCCGCCTCAGCCTCCCAAAGTGCTGGGATTACAGGCGTAATCCACCACACCCTGCCAGTGGTTCTTAAATTCATCTTCTTCTCCACATTCCCACTCCCATTGCCTTGACTAGGCCTCATCTTCTTTTCCATCAACTACTGCAATGGTTTCTCAGTTGTTACTCCTTTTTCTTATAGAAAAAAGAGATTGGTTCTCATTCTAGTCTACCCACCACACTTCTTCCAGATTATAGTGAAGCATGAATCCGATCCTTATAGCCCAGCTTTAAAAAATTCCAAGGACTCCACTTCCCGTATAATTGTTTTACAAACTGTTCACTAGAGAACCAGCTCCAAACTACCTTTTCAGCTTCTTTATTGATTACTCCTGCCATTGTACCCCAGTCTCTAACCATGTGCCAAGTGGGTCAGGATTCTTATATTTCCCTTCTTCCTACATACTTTTGCTCAACCTAAAATGTCTCTGAGTCCCGGATCATACATCTGTTAAAATGTAGCTGCCTATCTTCAGCGTTGTTGAGAGACTTGGAGAAAATAAGATATGTACATAGGACACTCAGCATTGGGTTCTTTTTTAAGAAAAGTTTCTTTCAATTCATCAGGTTAAAACTTTGTTTATTCTTCAAGGCCAAAGTTCAGTAGCTCACCTAAGCATTCACACACATTTACATACCGTAACTCTTTTAATTCTTGATTAGTACTGGTATGACAACATAATATGACTGTTGGCTGGATGTGGTGGCTCACGCCTGTAATCCCAGCACTTTGGGAGGCCAGAGCGAGTGGATCATCTGAGGTCAGGAGTTTGAGACCAACCTGGTCAACATAGCAAAACCCAGGCGCTACCAAAAATACAAAAATTAGCCAGGGGTGATGGTACATACCTGTAATCCCAGCTACTGGAGAACCTGAGGCATGAGAATCACTTGAACCCAGGAGGTGGAGGTTGCAGTGAGGCGAGATCGTGCTACTGTACTCCAACTTGTGTGACAGAGAGAGACTCAGTCTAAAAAAAAAAAAAAAGATAACATGACTGTTACAGAGGATGTGTTTGTTCCCTTTAGTCGAGTTCATTGTAAACTTGAACACAAAATCATTGTTGTATTCATTTTCATACTCTCAATGCTTTCAATGGAGCAGGGCTCTCAGTGTTTGTCGAATTGTAACATCCTCTATCCTACTTTAATATCTAACGGGGCCAAGACTGAACCTTTCAAAAATACTTCATTTTAGCCCAGGCGCAGTGGCTCATGCCTGTAATCCTAGCACTTTGGCGGGGGGGGGCCGAAGCGGGCAGATTACAAGGTCAGGAGTTCAAGACCAGCCTGGCCAATAGAGTGGAACCCCATTTCTACTAAAAATACAAAAATTAGCCAGGCATGGTGGTGGGTGCCTGTGGTCCCAGCTACTCAGGAGGCTGAGGCAGGAGAATCACTTGAACCTGGGAGGCGGAGCTTGCAGTGAGCCGAGATTGCGCCACTGCACTCCAGCCTAGGCGACAGCGGGAGACTCAGTCTCGAAAAAAAAAAAAGAAAGAAACACTTCATTTTAAGGAAAATTACACCATAGAGGCTGGTAAAAGTCATCACAGTTGTCAAACTAATGATAAGTGACTTAAACACAGTATTTCCTTTATATATTTTTTTAAAACTTCACTGTTTAGATGAATTAATGCAAACTTAAGTTGTCTTTTGGGAACAATAACAAAAATAGAAACCATTGTTGACTGATTTATAGCTCGTAAACTTATTTTAATACATAAAACTGGGAGGAATATTAAAACAGAATCAGCAACATAATTTCATATCTAAAATTTCTCATACTCTCTGGAGTAAAATCACGTTGTGTTTACGTTTTTCCCATATATGAATAAAACTGTAGATGATACAAAAATCCATGTACTTATTCTGTAAAAATACTTATAGATATTTCGTGTGGGATGAAACACTATCCAAAATACAAAAGCTTTTGAAATTTATTTATTTATTTTTGTTTATTTATTTTTCTTTTTCGAAATGGAGTCTTGCTCTGTCACCCAGGCTAGAGGGCAGTGGTGTGATTTAGGCGCACTGCAACCTCCGCCTCCCAGGTTCAAGCAATTCTCCTGCGTCAGCCTCCTGATTAGCTGGGATTGTAGGCACGTGCCACCAGGCCCAGCTAATTTTTATACTTTTACTAGAGACGGGGGTTTCACCATGCGGGCCAGGCTGGTCTCGAACTCCTGACCTCGTGATCTGCCTGCCTCTTAATATTTATTTGATGCCTATTTTGGTCCTTCATTGATTCATCAGTGATACAAAAACAAAACAAAACACCCAACAAGGTTGTACCAGACATTAAGAAGTTCAATTATGTTAAAATCACAGTTCACATTGCAACAGGCACTAGCTTCAACAGCATGACCACTATTCCTGTTTGACTCCTTGGAGAGGATTATCAGCCATCCACAGAGATCATTTTATTTATTATAACAAATGTCCCATAGATATCCAGAGGTTAGGGAGGTATCACAGGGGAAATCCAGTTAGCAGATGATTTCAACTGCTCTGCATGGATTGGTGGATGAATTGGTGGACTCATAGTATGCAGGATATCTCCTATAGCAATGGCTACTCAACAAAGTTCCCTAGTTCCCTTAGTACCCAGAACAGACAAGGAAGAAAGAGGAGAGAGAGAGAGAGAGAGAGAGAGAGAGAGACAGACAGAGAGAAAGACAGAGAGAGAGACAGAGAGAGAGAACATGAGAGGATATTAAAGAAAAATCAAGTGAGATTCCAGAAAGTCATTAGAGAGTCATATAGAGAGAGAAAATTAAAAATAGTCATGGCAGAATGGGGTATAGCACCACAAATTCTCCAGATGTTCATCACTGTCTAAGTGAACAAATCATTGAGCCTACACCTCCACTTTTCTGAGTAACTTTTAAAATAATATGAAAGTAATACTTATTATAGAAAAAAATAACATGGAGCAACAAAATGAATGAAATAATCCCATATAATTCTACTACCTGCTACTCAGATATAACCACTATTAACATTTTATTTTGTATTCTAAGATTTCATTTATGTGTATGCCAATACATATTATCTTGTTACTTGCTTTATTTAAAATAATAAACAGTTTTCTGTATCATTACATAATCTACTACTAATTGTTTTTTTAAAAATAGCTGAAAAATATAGCTTTGAACAGTTATGTGATTATTTTATCAACCTCCTACTTCTGGGCATTTGAGTATTTTGTGCTATTTAAAAATCGTGTGAAGAGTACTAAAATGAACATCCATTGAACAGAGATTATCAAGGTGAGTTGGTTTACCTTATAGTTGAAAAACAGCTACCCCATAATTTAATGAACTCCCCAAAACTCACTTGCCTCTATTAGTCCTTCACAAAATAAAAGCCCTTGTGAAGAAAAGCCATTGTGTGTGGAGGGAGTGATAACACATTATAACTTATTTACGTTTTACACACACACGTGTGTGTGTATGTGTGCATGCTTCTTCTCCAGATATATGGGTACATGTACACAAAGGAACATAAAAAATGTATTTGTGGCAGGGCGTCATGGTGCACACCTGTAATCCCAGGACTTTGGGAGGCCGAGGCAGGCAGATCACTTGAGGGCAGAAGTTGAAGACCAGCCTGGGTAACATGGCAAAAACCCGTCTCTACTAAAAATACCAACCTTAGCCAGGCATGGTGGCACGTGACTGTAATCCCAGCTACTCGGGAGGCTGAGGCACAAGAATCACTTGAACCCAGGAGGTGGAGGCTGCAGTGAGCTGAGATAGTGTGCCACTGCACACCAGCCTGGGAAACTGAGTGAGATTCCATCTCAAAAAAAAAAAAAAAAGATATTTGCAGTATTGCTGAGCATTGCAAGAGAAATGCGCCAAAACAGTAGAATGCATAAACAGTTCCACAGTCATACAATAGAAAATACTAGAGCAATGAACAAGAAACCAACTTTTGTTACACAAAACAACATGAATGAATCTTGAAAATATAAAATGAGATCGGGCATGGTGGCTCACACCTATAGTCCCAACACTTAGGGAGGTTGAGGTGGAAGGATTACTTGAGCCCAGGAGTTTGAGACCAGCCTGGGCAACACAGCAAGATCCTGTTTCTACAAAAAACTTCTTTTAAAAATTAGCCAGGTATGGTGGCATTTGCCTGTGGTCCTAGCTACTTGGGAGGCTGAGGTGGGAGGATAGCTTGAGCCCAGAAGGTTAAGGCTGCAGTGAGCTGTGTTCACACTATAGCACTCCAGCCTGGGTGACAGAACATGTCAATGTCTCAAAAATAAAAAAAATAAAATAAAATAAAATGGAATGAACAAATAAACAAAAATAATGTGAACTGTATAATTTCATCTATATAAAATTCAAAAACAGGCAAACATAATGGTTGCCTTCCAGGTAGGAGAGACAGGGTAGAAATTGGGGAGTGCTGGTAGTGTTTTCTTTCTTGATTAGGTGCTGATTACATAGATACTAACTTTATTTATTTTTGTATTTTATATTTTGTGCTTTATGGTGGTCATATTTTACTAACTTTTCTGAAATTGACAACAATATATTGCCATATGTATTGTTCACTTTTCTGAATGTGAATATATACACTGAATATATATTCTGATTATACATATGTATATACATTATATGAATCATATATTCTTATAAGAATATAAGAAATAGATAACATGATCATCTTGGTTGTCTCTTGGGAGAAAACACATGGCTGAGGGATAGGGGTGCATTTTCTTTTTTTTTTTTTTTTGAGACGGAGTTTCACTCTTGTTGCCCAGGCTGGAGTGCAATGGCACAATCTCGGCTCACGGCAACCTCCGCCTTCTGGGTTCAAGCGATTCTCCTGGCTCAACCTCCCGAGTAGCTGGGACTACAGGGATGTGCTACCACGCCCGGCTAATTTTGCATTTTTAGTAGAGACAGGGTTTCTCCTGTTGGTCAGGCTGGTCTCAAACTCCCAACCTCAGGTGATCCGCTAGCCTGGGCATCCCTAAGTGCTGGGATTACAGGCATGAGCCACTCTGCCCAGCCAGGGGTGCATTTTCTTCCATTTTGAAACATATAAATTAGTATTTGCTCAAAAAATAGATAAATTACTACAACAAGATTTATACAGTATAACATGCATTGTTCTGACAGATCCTTATAGTTTCAGTATTCTTGCTTTTACTTAAGGTGTTTTCCTTTTGGCACTTAATATTGTGAATTGCACAGGGCTCACATCTGTGGTCTAAGGTGATGAACCACTCTTTGCATTTCCAGTCATTCTCTTTCTTCAGCATTCTGTCTATGTCCAATGTCAGTTTCAAAAAAAAAAAAAAACCTCTTCCAATTTCATTGGCATTTCTGATGCAGGTTCCCAGAATTCATACATAACCATTCAGTCACTTTTACACATTCTAAAACTTTTTAAACTTTAATGAAATTATTGCTCCAAATCTCATCAAATTCTTTGATTATGTAAATAGCCGCTCAGAAACACCACTTCTGTAAACACTTGTATGTACTGAGTAAATGCAAAATAGATGACATTTGTTTAGCTTTACAGGTTTATGAAATTTTTACGCTTAATTTCAAAAATATTAAGTAAATAAATGCTCGGATATGCACACAATTCTTAAGAAACAGTCACTACCACCTGTTATCTGTTCAGTGCCAACATTTATAAAATAATAAATATGGTTTTTATTTGAACACCGAATGCTGGGTTCTTTGGCTGGAGTAAACATGTAGAAAATGTGCTCTACCTTGGGGAAATATGATATTTATACATAGATATGTTTGAAATTTTTATATATGATTCATAGGAGTGTAATGAAAAGGAAAATGCAGAAAATTTTAAGAGTAACAGGAAGACCTTAAGTAGTAAAAACTGTTTAATCCTAAATCTATGAGTGACTTGGTAAAATATAAATTCTAAAACCATTTTTAAAAACCATAATCCCTGTTAATAGACAGGAGGACTGAAATAGGCAGAGTACTCATGAATGTGTCTATTCAAGGTTTTCATTGTTTTTCATCCTGGAGGGATATTTTTTAAATTAAGAGTATGACACAGATACTGACCAATTAGAACAGACATCTCAGTCGTGGTCCTGGAGGTCATCTGGGGTGCCAGGAATTAAGGCCTTGATGCCATAGTGTGCCAATAGTAAATAGCATTTTGACATTAACAATCATGCAATTATATAAGTGCATATCACCAGAATGTCAGCCTTGCTCTAATCCTAGCTATTCCCAGTAACAAGTGTCTGATATGTTGACTACATCCTGTTCTATATGTTCTATACTTATTATTCCTAGTCCCTCTATCATCTTTGTAGGTAGCAATATTCATCTCAGATTCTACCAGGAAGAACTGTGGGACAGAAACAGTAAATGAATGACTCTTCCACATTTGTTCAAAGGGAGTTAACATGAAAAACTGCTTTTCTAGCTTATCCTGAAATATTAGAAGATCTTACAAGATAGCACACATTCCTGGATGAAAACAATTTGTCTGAATTTAGAAATAATAATTGGCAGCATGCAATTCATGAATATTTATAAAGTCCTATATTTTTATAAAAGCAATAATAACAACAACTCTTTAAAATGTTTGAAATGACTATGGAATTTTTTTTTTTTTTTTTTTTTTTTTTTTTGAGACAAGGTCTCACTACGTTGCCCAGGCTAGTCTCAAACTCCTGGCCTGAAGCAATCCTCTTTTTTTTTTTTTTTTTTTTTTTTTTTTTTTTTGCGTATGGGAGACAGAGTCTTACTCTGTTGCCGAGGCTGGAGTGCAGTGGCATGATCTCGGCTCACTGCAAGCTCTGCCTCCTGGGTTCACGCCATTCTCCTGCCTCAGCCTCCCGAGTAGCTGGGATACAGGTGCCTGCCACCACACCTGGCTAAGTTTTTGTATTTTTGGTGGAGACAGGGTTTCACCTTGTTAGCCAGCATGGTCTCGGTCTCCTGACCTCATGATCCGCCCGCCTCAGCCTCCCAAAGTGCTGGGATTACAGGCATGAGCCACCATGCCCAGCCCTGAAGCAATCCTCTTACCAGCCTCCTTAGTTATTATGGAATTTAAAATATGAACTGTATTTTTTTCTTATGTGTCATTACAATATTGTAGTTATATGTATTTTTTGTTTTTATCTTTAGGAAATGTGTGTTGAAATATTTGCAAATGAAATGTCATGTTTTCTGCAGCTTATTTTCAAATATTTTAGAAAAAAACTAAGGTATATACGAACAGACAAAGCAAATGTGGCCAAATATTAACAACTGGTAAGTCTAGGTAAATGTATACAAGTTTTCTCTGTTCTACTCTTCCAACTTTTCTGTATGTAGCTTTGAGCATTTTCATAATAAGATGTTGATGGATTAACCTGGAGGACATTATGTTAAGTGAATGAAATAAGCGAGGCACAGAAAGATAAATACCCCATGTTCTCACTCATATGTGGAAGCTAAGAAAGTTGAGCTCATAGAAGTGGAGAGTAGAACCGTGGTTGCTAGAGTCTGGGAAGGGGAGCAGGGAGAGGTGGATAGGGAAAGGTTGGTTAACAGAGACATAATTAAAGCTAGATAGGAGGAATGACTTACAGTGTTCTATAGCACTACAGAGTGATTATAGTTATTAATTTATTTCTTAGTTTTTGTTACGTTTTTTAAGAGACAGAGTCTCACTCTGTTTTACAGGCTGGAATGCAGTGATAGGATCATAGTTCACTGAAGCTTGAACTCCTGGGCTCAAGCAATCCTTCCACCTCAGCCTCCTGAGTAGCTGGGACTACAGGCATGTACCACCATGCCTGGCTAATTTTTTTTTTTCTTTTTTTTTTGAGACAGGGTCTTGGTCTGTTACCCAACTGTCACCCACGCTGGAGTACAGTGGCATAATCATGGCTCACTGCAGCCTGAACTTCCAGGGTTCAAGCAATCCTCCCACCTCAGCCTCCTGAGGAGTTGGGTCTACAGCCACATGCCACCACACCCAGCTAATGTCTTCTAATTTTTGTAGAGATGAGATCTCGCTATGTTGCCCAGGCTGGTCTTGAATTCCAGCTTCAAGTGATCCTCCCACCTCAACCTCCCAAAATTCTGGGATTTCGAATGTGAGCCACTGCACCTGGCCTATTGTATATTTTCAAATAGCTAAAGGAGAGAATTTTGAATGTTCCAAACACAAAGAAATAGTCAATGTTCGATGTGGTGGGTATGCTAGTTACCCTGATCTCATCATTACACATTGTATACACGTATGGAAATAACACTCTGTATACAAGTATCGAAATAGCATTTACACATTGTATACATGTAGTGAAATAACACTCTGTAACCCCATAAAGGTATACAATTATGTCTCAAAACTTTGTGAAAACATGAGAAAATGAAAAAATATAAATGGTGTATATATATAGAAAATGGCCAATAAATATTCTTTATATATATATTATTTATATAAGCTATTCAATAAATATACTTTTTTCTCCATGTCTATCTCATTGCTCTCTCTCTCTCCCTCCCTCCCTCTCTCTCTCTATATATATACACACACACACATACATGTATATGGATATATATATATGGCATATATATATATATATATGGCATATATATATATATATATGGCATATATATATATATATATATATGGCAATGAGCCAGACATGGAGAAAAATTAAGAAAATGTGAAAGTCGTGTCCACCCTGTAGAAACATACCAGCAAGGTGGGAACAAATAACTGCACTGTACATGATTATAATCTGATGTTACTATGCAGTTTTAGATATGAAGTGTTTAAACAATAACACCTAGAGTCACTGGCATAGAAGGGAAGAGAATACTTAATGCTGTTACCCAGAAATTGCCATGGTGTAGCTCAAAGTACAACCTTTTAGTGTAGCTGCCAGGCAGGGAGCAATACTTCCCACTAAAGAGGATCAACCAGCCCTGGGATTTCACCACACAGGAAACACGCATTGTGCCAAAGCAAGAACAGAGACTGAAGAGACCAAGGATGCAGCATGCTCTGAGGACCCTGAGAGGGGAGCTTTCTTTCTCACCAAGCACCCATTTACATTAACAAGTAGAGCAGGCAACTAGCAAATAATTCTTAGAATCCATAGCACATAGGCAAATCTCCCACAGAAAATACATAATATGGCTGGGCGTGGTGGCTCGTGCCTATAATCCCAGCACTTTGGGAAGCCAAGGCGGACAGATCACTTGAAGTCAGGAGTCTGAGACCAGCCTGGCCAACATGGCAAAACCCCATCTCTACTAAAAGTACAAAAATTAGCCGGGCATGGTAGCATGTGCCTGTAGTCCCAGCTACTTAGGAGGCTGAAGTTCACTGCTTGAACCGGCTGCAGGGAGCTGAGATGGTGCCACTGCACTCCAGCCTGGGCAACAGAGCAAGACTCTGTCTCTAAAAAAAAAAAAAAGAAAAGAAAAGGAAAGAAAAAGAAAATACATAATATTCAGTCCTTTGAACTGATGCTTTGACAGGCAAATGCGTCTACATTTGCAGCAAGAACGACATGGAACACATAAAGGAGGGCACAAGCTAGACCAGAACCATTCTCGTCAACACATGGGTTAAGGGTTTTTGCCAGGGCATTAGAAGATATACTTTAGGGTATGTTTAATGTAAGTGCCTGGAGAAAAATAGACAGTACATGCAGTCTTTCTCAGCAAATCTTTGCTGCCATTTTCATAGAATTCTGAGATAAATTTTGCTAAGTGTTATTATACTGAGATTGGACCCAGTGAATCCCATATGACTGTTAAGTCTGCATTGTCCTCTCCTGGGCCTTATTTCTGTCTAGTATGCTGTGCTATATTAACATGAGGAATACCAGGAGTAATTGTTACAGGAGTCTGGAGGTTTTAAAAGATTGAAGGCTGCGCATGGGACTGGAAGAAACAAAAGAGAACATGAGTGGGAAATCCCACAAAATGATATGGGGTTATGGGGAAAGGATTTCCTGACTATAAGACTTATGAATCACACAGGAATGAGTGACTGTGGAGAATGAAACACACATACACACACACACACACACACACACACGCACAGTTTTCACAAAAACCTTTAGGCCATGAATATTCTATTCTCCTCCACCAAGTCGGAATTGTTCTTCCTACAATAGGAAGTGCTCCCTGGCTGACCTCTCCTTCACAGTCATCAACCCTACCTTCTATAACCTCCCATATCACTAAACTAAGAAAACATAATCATCAGCCGGCAGCAAATTCTAAAAGGCCTTTGGCATATCACACTGGCTTTGCATCAAATTTATTGCTGAATTTCACTGGCTTCTCTCGATCTGCTTTATTGCTGATTTTAATCTTGTTTGTTTTAGGCTTCTGAGCCCCACTGCAAAATACCTAATATACCCTTTGTAGCTAGAGACTGTCTAAATTAAATGTATCACATTCCCATTATAACAACACTATATCATGCACATTATGTAGCACCCATAGGTGGCCTACATTTTTAATTATTTCCCTCCCCCAAACTCTAAATTAATACAATGAATTTAGAAACCCCTCCAACTCTCATCAGAGCAAGTAATTGAATACTCCATTATGATAATAAACCATTTTTCATTGTAAGTGCTTGTTCCCAGAGGGCTTTGCTCTGTGCAGTAAGTCTACAGGCAATAGTTTTGAAAGGGCAGTGTGTGCTATGTACTCAGATAATAACACTTTGTTATTTTGCCTTAGATCTTAAACCACTTTCACTCTAACAAACCATCCAGTATTCTGTGTCAAAAAAATCAATCAAGGAAGCTACATTTTTTAGGTAGAAAAGGAGATGCATGAAGGTGGTCGCTTTTCCATAGCACCCCAGTGATTCAGAGATTGAGTAAGAGAAATAAAGCATGTAGCCAAACAGGGCTGGAGGTGAGTATTCCTTTTTTTGTTTTTGTTTTTGTTTTTGTTTTTGTTTTTGTTGTTTTTGAGATGGAGTTTCGCTCTCATTGCTCAGGCTGGAGTGCAATGGCATGATCTCGGCTCACTGCAACCTCTGCCTCCCAGGTTCAAGTGATTCTCCTGCCTCAGCCTCCCAAGTAGCAGGGATTACAGGCATGCGCCACCATGCCAGGCTAATTTTTTAGAGATGGGGTTTCTTCATGTTGGTCAGGATGGTCTTAAACTCCTAACCTCAGGTGATCCACTCGCCTCGGCTTCCCAAAGTGCTGGGATTACAGATGTGAGCCACCTTGCCTTGCCAAGTATTCATGTTTTTAATGATCTCCTGGCCTGTCCATCTTCTTCTCCTGTAAATGCCCCTGGATCCAGATGAGATGTAAGAGCCTCCAGGCCAAGGATTATGTCATGTGTAGCTTGAATCCTTTCAGTGCTTTGCCTGAGATGGGCAATCAATGAGTGTTGAATAACTGGGCAAGAAATGATGCAGGCTGCCCTATGTTTGTCCTCTGGAGCACAGGTGAGGAGGAGCAGAAGACAGCCCTACCTCTAAGCAATTGCCCAGGGCCCAGATGAGAAGGGACAGAAAAAAAACAAAACCTCATCCCACATTTGCAATAGCAGCATACAGATGTGCAAAAACAATTGAGCATTTAAGGCAGCGTTGATGTAGATAAAATATCTTCAGGTTGAGAATTAGTCTAGAGTAGATTAAGGTAAGAATATAGCCTCTAGAGTCAGGCCACTTGGCTGTGAATCCTTTTTCTGCCACTTACTGTCTAGTGGTGACATTGGGTGAACTACTTGGCGTCTCTGTGCTTCAGTTTCTTCATTTGTAAAATGGGGATAATGATAGTACTGACTTTGAGGGTTGCTGTGAAGATAAAAAAGATTAAAAATTACTTAGAACAGTGGCAGACACATTATAAATACTGTTACCTATTATTATGGTTGCTATGGATCACATGCCCATCATCACTCAAGAAGTACAAGGCCAAGTAGGTGGTCATCTCCATGGTAAGGATAGAAGCTGATAAAAGGTCTGTGTGAACAGATTCATCGCTCCCAAGAAGTCACATGTGTGAAAATTCACTCATCAGTCCTACTCTTTATGGCAGAAGCCCCCTCTGAACAGAAAAATGATATAGGAGAGGACGGTGATTCGCCCCTGATGGGTTTCCCTTCACAAACCTCCAGTGATTTCTGCTTGCCTCACAACACATTCCTGCCCTAGCTTTTGAAGCTCTGTACTGTATGGTCCCCGACTATTTTTCTCACCAGAACTCTTAACTGCTTTCTGCATTCATCTTAGCTCTGGGCTTTCTGTTCATCTAGCTGATGCTATTAAAGTCTGTTCTGGCTAGACATAATTCTTCCCAAGGCATCCTGGTCTGGCCACAGGAACCCTTGACAGCATGTGCCATTAAAGTCCATTGAATTTCCCTGTCTACATCTGGAAATACCTAAAGGATTTTCATAACAAAAGGATTAATTAGGCCGAGCGAGGTGGCTCACGCTGGTAACCCCAGCACTTTGGGAGATCAAGGAAGGCGGATCACCTGAGGCCAGGAGTTCAAGAACAGCCTGGCCAACATGGCGAAACCCCATCTCTACTAAAAATACAAAAAATTAGCCAGGCATGGTGACAGGCGCCACTAATCCCAGCTACTCAGGCAGCTGAGGCAGGAGGACCACTTGAACCTGGGAGGCGGAAGCTGCAGTGAGCCAAGATTGCACCATTGCACTACAGCCTGGACAACAAGGGCAAAACTCTGTCTCAAAAAAAAAATGTTTTTTTAATAAAATAAAAAAGGATTCTTTGGGAGGCCAAGGCAGGTAGATCACCTGAGGTTGGGAGTTTGAGACCAGCCTGACCAACATGGATAAACCCTGTCTCTAATAAAAATACAAAATTACCCAGACGTGGTGGCACATGCCTGTAATCCCAGCTACTCTGGAGGCTGAGGCAGGAGAATCGCTTGAACC